>NC_043022.1:17170068-17175068 GCF_006345805.1 Octopus sinensis
CTCCTATAGTAACCATTCATTCATTGAAGTATTTGTTAAGAAACAAGCTGGCTGGGTAGCAAACGAGGTGGATTTTCTTGGTCAGAGTTTACTAGTGGTCCAACCACCATTTTCTCAGTCACAGGAATATGATTATCCAAGACCTCTCCAGTCAGAATCTGGGGCAAGTATGTTATTTGATGGCTCAAACAAGATGACAAACCTCTCTCCAAATTTCAAGATAAAAGACTTTCTCTTTTCCAATGTGCGTTATTTCCGACTTGATCCACAGATTTTGACATGTTTGGAAAGAGTCAAGGAAGCTTTCCCAGAGAAATTCCACATCACACCTAATGGTGCTTATCGTTCATCAACAGCCAACCTCCTCAACCTATATCACCGCCATATTGAAGAACTTCACCGATTCCAGGCAGGAAAAGCAGTTGAATTGACAACAAAAGACAAAGATTCAAACCGTCTTTTACTTCTGGCTGAAACAGTCATCCGACAATGCAGTCCGTCATTAAGGGCAGTTGATTGGTCTCTCGGAATTGGACTTCACAGCAGCTCCATCTATGTGGATCTGAGGCCACAAAATGGAAAACGTTTCGTAAAAATATGGAACACTGGAGGAAATAATGAAACTTTTAGACAACTCAAGAAATTTTCTGATGCTGCACACACAGGTATGGATTGGAATTGAGGTTGGTATGTAAGAATGTTCTCTGTCAGGTTGACAAATGAATGACTGGGGATGTTTGAGGGGGAGGGAAGAATAAGCTGACAGACAGGTTCACATGTTGGACAAATGAAGGATTAGTGTCTCAAAGGGCAACATACACAGAATACTGTACACGCAGCCATGGTGGTCGTCTGCTCTTTATGCAGGATTCTGACCACCTCTTGTATTTACACCTGAGATCTATCATGGCTTCAGATGTGGCTTTTTAAACGAGACAATGTTCTTAAAAGACTCCCACATAGATTGCATTTCCGATTTGGGCCACCAAGAGCTTTAAGTTCTGATCTTTGTGGATCTTAAAATGTCTTTTGAGGCCTCCGTTAGATTTGCAGACCTTATGGCATACATGGCATTGAAAGTTGTGCACAGATATATGAGCAGAAAATTTGGCAGAGATTCGATTGTCATGGGTCTGCAAATGAAATTTGGGTTAGGGTTAGGTTTAGAAAGAAAGGCGTGGTCTGTCGCAAACAGTGCACACAAAAAGGTCACTCAGGTTCACCTTCTCGATCGCAACATACACACGCCTTTACACATACATACATTTATAAAAGCACAAATGCATGCATACATATGTCCCTATTACGATAGATGCATGGGGCTATGTATCTACAAATTCACAAGAAACCTAGAAATACTTTCAAAGAAAGAGCAAAAACAAACTGACACAAGAGATTCCGAAGATTCTCTGTCTGAGATTCTTTTAGGTGGACAGATGCACACAGCCAAGTGTGGGCATCGACAGCTCATTCAACACACCAACTCAACTACATATTTACGAACACTGGGAACTCTCTTAACACCAAAAAGTCTGGTCACTTTGTTAGCGACTGGTTTGAAGTCTCTCGAGAAGAACTTAAATTAAACTCAAAGAAAAATCATGCATGAATACACATATACATGGCTGAATGGTTATGGTATTCATCTCATGACTGCAAGGTCATGAGTTCAATTCCCAGTGATGTGTTGTGTCCTTGAGCAAGACACTTTATTTCACATTGTTCCAGTCCACTCAGCTGGCAAAAATGAGTTGTACCTGTATTTCAAAAAAAGGGTCAACCTTGTCACACTTTGTCTTAGTCTGAATCTTCCTGAGAACTACATTAAGGGTACACATGTCTGTGGAGCGCTCAGCTACTTGCACATTAATTTTACAAGCAGGCTGTTCCATTGATCCAATCAAGTGGAACCCTTGTTGTCGTAACCAATGGAAAGCCATCTACATTACATACACACACACATGCAAACAGGCATTCATGCATACTTACATACGTGGGGGGGGGGCGTCAACTTGTTTCTGAGTAAGACCACTTCCTAAACTCAGAAAGTCTGTATAGTGTTCTGAGACTCCAAGAATTTCCTGTGCAGGCATTTGTTTTGAGTGGTTAAAGCATTGTGCAGCACTGAAGCCTCTTTTCAGCTCAATCAGCCGTGGACCCAGTGGCACAACAGAGACTGCAGTGACCAGAAACCAACTGCACTTCAGGGATTTTTTTTTATACAAGTTTACCTTCACCCAGAAGGAGGTTTGAGCAAGAACCAGAGGTCAATGAATTAAGTACCAGTGAAAAACTGGGGTCAGTCTAATTGACCACTCCTCTCCCCCAAAATTTCAGGCCTTGTGCCTTTAGTAGAAAGGATTATTATTATTATTATTATTATTATTATTATTATTATTAGTAGTAGTAGTAGTAGTAGTAGTAGTAGTAGTATTCAACAGTCTTATTTTTATTACGTGCTTTCACTGAACTACCGAGCGCACCTCTGTGTGCCTTGGGTATGTGCTGTAGTTTGTTGTGGTGCTCTTATTTTTACTGTACTGAAAAAAATGTTTTAGGTAGGATGTGTGCAGTGCCTCGTAGTGCTATTTTCTCTATGTTATATGTACTTGTTAGTCCTGGTGTTTTTGCTATGTATTTGTCTGAATATTTTTTACATCATACTTAATGTGCTCACTATGATATTATTATTATTATCATTATTATCATTATTATTATATTAGCTCTATTACTCTCATTGTTTGTGTCACAGGTGGTTCTTTAATATCATCGACCGACCTGGAAGAAGCTTGCAAGAAACCCATTCTGGGAGAAGATTTTTATTACCTTTCTCTCTACTCAGAAGGAATTGAGTAAGTTTTTCTCTATTGTTTCAAAGACGCTTTCTAAGGGTTTCATGTGATGGCATTGGTGGTGGTTGTAGTGGGGACAGAGTCACTGTATTTTGGAAGAGGAATGTTTGGCTGAAGATAGATGAGACCAGCTGGAATAAAAGAGCAGAAACCATTCAAATAGTTTCAATCATCCAGGTTCAATAAATATGGCCACACCCTCAGAAAAAGAAAAAGAAAAGGAGAATAAAGCAATACAGAGTTTTCTATACAAACTTGCCTTGTTACTGCTGTATCTTAACATGAAACTTGCAGTAGCTCAAATATGTTTGTATGTATGTATGTATGTATGTATTTAGGTATGTATGTATGTATGTATGTATGTATGCGTGTATGTATGTATGTATGTATGTATGTATTTAGGTATGTATGTATGTATGTATGTATGTATGCGTGTATGTATGTATGTATGTATGTATGTAGGTATGTAGGTATGTAGGTATGTATGTATGTATGTATGTATGTATTTAGGTATGTATGTATGTATGTATGTTTGTATGCATGCATGCATGTATGTATGTGTGTAGATTTCTATGTTTTGCTTTATGTATGTATTTTCATGCATATACATGTTTATATATATTTAAATGATAAACTTCTGGAAAGTCTTACAGATCTTTACAGTTCCAGTGATGGATTGGATCTGTAGACTTTGAATTAGCTTTCCCCTTTCTGGTTTTGAGAAGCCTCACTTCTCAACATTGGTATTTAGGCTGGGTGTTGTATATTTAAGCAATAAACTGGAGCATTCCAACAAAAGATTTTCGTAATATTTATTCTACTCCTGTTTCCCTTTAACGATCTGGTCCCTATCACCATGGCAATACAGTAAGCTAATGATCAGGTCCATGGGGCCCTTTAATCAAAGAAGCCATTGTTTGCCAAAGGTGATGAAAGGGTTTAAGACTCTCAAGTTTGTCTCCCTGATACAGTTTCATGAACCATTTCCAAAGTGACCTCAGAATAATCCCAGACATTCCCTTCTCCTGTAGCTTCTGCATCAACAACAATGCCAAAGAAGAAGGCACGTGTAAGATTACACAGACTCAACGTGAAAAAGAAGCCACGAAATTTAAAGAACGGCTGATCTCTGCTGCCGGCGCCAGTGCCATGGGTACCAGTGACATAATGGTGGACACCAGAAAATGTTTGGTTGACAATTGCGGTGGTTGTTCTGGATCAGGTAGACTTTCATTTGGTGTCCGAATTATTTTCACTTCTCAATCAAAGTAGCTCCTGGCATCATTTTGTATTGCTCTGAAATTTCTTGTTCACTTAATATTTTATGACTTTTCTCAGGCATTGCATCATCATCATCATCATCATCATCCTTTAATGTCCCTTTTCCATGCTGGCATGGGTTGGAAGGCTTGATAGAAAGAGGCAAGTCATAAGACCACAACAAGCTTTGCTGTTTGCTTCGACAGGATTTCTGCAACTGGAGTCTGGTGCAGCCTTCTGGTTTGCCAGCCCTCATTGAAACTGTCCAACCCATGCCAGCATGGAAAGTGGACGTTGAACGATGATGATAAATGTATTTACTGTGAAAATCTTTAAATATAGCCTGCACAAAGAGTTATTCGTCGAGGAGCGGTGCCTGCCATGCGTTGATAATAGGCAAATACCTTGAAACCTAGGTCCGTATGTGGCATCCGCTTCTTCGGGGAATGATCTCCCTTTGCAGGCTAGAGGACACCGTGATGGTGTCAGCCCTCCTGGTGACATTGATGATCGCCTGGGGCTAAATGCATCAGTAACACCCCCACCACCCTGCCCTGTCCCTAGCCACATTCAGATGGCTGATGTCCCTTATGTTATATATATATATATATATATATATACATACATACATACACACACATACATACATACATATATATATATATATGTATGATGTATGTATGTATATATATATGTGTATGTATATATATATATATCATTTGCCATGTTGGACTGCTGAACTGTACAAGTTTTTCCATTCTCTCTCTGTTTATTTTCTCTTATTCCTTTCTGTTGAAAACTTTTCCATTTTATCCCCAAGCGCCAAACCAATACACCTGCCTGTTGTCCACACACCTGTCTTTGTCTTTTGTTTTCCTATAAATTCCA
>NC_043022.1:17180068-17195068 GCF_006345805.1 Octopus sinensis
ATTCTCCCTGTTTTGTATTTAAAGTGACCAGATCTGGCCTTTCATACCTACCCTGAAATGTCATTCTAAAAGTAAACAATCACATCGTTTGAAATCTAAAAGCTATGAGATAATGCAGGATTAATTCAAAACAATTTGAAAGATTAAGGATTCCATTTGACTGAGTAATTTGAACAATAAAGGCTTAAAGCAGCTGGCAAAAGCTTTTGTTCTTATAAGCTGGATAAATGGTGAAATAAAATTTCAAACAGGTTACCCTGGGTAGCTGTACTTTGCAGGACTTGTGATTTTCATTATAACATTATCTTTACTCCCTTAGCTGCTTGAGTGTCACTCTGCTTGTTGAAGCCTTACCACACACACACACACACACACACACACATGGAGAAAGAAAGTGTATTTCCACACAGAAATAATACAGGATTGTTGGTTTCGGGGGTTGAAAATGCCCCTGAGTCTCAAAGCATGTCGTTGCTTTTAAATTTTGTTGCAAAACAAAAAAATTGTGGAAACCGGTTTGATATTTTAATAAGAAGCTTTCGAAAACGATCTCCTAGACATGAGTTCAAAACTTATTAAAACACACGGACCTTCAACTTGTAACTAGTTTGATAAATGCCAACACACGAAACTCTCAGACCTTGAGTCACTCTGTTACTTCTGCTAAATATCAATAAAAATATCCATTTAACTCATATCTTTTGAGTTCTATTATTCCTGGTTGCATCAACATACCTATATATATATATATATATATATATGTATATATATATATAATATATATTATATATATATATATATATTATATATATATATATATATATCAAAAGGAATGAAGAAAAAATGCTGACAAAATAATTTAAGAAGGGAAGGGAGAGTGTATTTAATTAGGTGAAAGTTCTTTTTACCGGTTGTGCATTTGTTGTGCTTATCAAAAGATATTTTTAAGAGAGATAGAGATAGATATATATATATATATATAATTATAACTTAGGGTATCTATGAGATACCACTATGCTGAAAATAGCAGCCATGATCTGACTCTAAAACCACCTTAAGTGTTCGTATAGCAACACGGAGCGAAGACAAAAAGACAAGATAAAAATAGTAGTCTTTGCTCCGTGTTGCTATATGAACACTTGAGGTAGTTTTAGAGTCAGATCATGGCTGCTAAGATACCCTAAGTTATAATTTTAATAATTATTACCTTTGAAGGTTATTTTTTCCATGCTGGCCTCTTGATAAGATCGTTATTTTATTTTAAATTAACGATATTATCCTTATTTATATATATATACATAAATAGAGTGAAAAAACTACAGAGGACATGTGTTATTTGGCTAAATAATATATTTAAATCGTCATATTAGAAAAGTGTTATCAAATTTTGTGAGTAGTGACATTGTTTTTTGGAGAAATAACTGGTTTCGTGTTTTCTTTTCAAATGTCTCAAATTTCTTTACCGATATTGTGTCATTTCTTCACTATGGTTTGAAGTAGGAGAGTTTCAGACGGAAGGGGGGGGGGATCAGAGATGCCTTCGGTATAAAGGAGATAATAAAAAATGTTGGGAATGGTTAGGTTTTATTGATTTAACATGATTTCGTTTAGGAAGGATAGAAAGTTAGAAGTGGTTAAGTTTTGCTTTATATTTTTTCCAATCAGGTAAAAGATTCCTTATTTAAAAATGTTAGAAATGGTTAAGTTTTTGGCTTATATTTTTCAACAAAGTAGGTTTCCTTATTTAAACTAACTTGTGTTTGTGTTCCAATGGCACATTGATAGAATGGAAAGATTGCAAGTTGTGGTAGCAGTTGCTTTGTGCGTCTCTCAATGTGTTCCCTAAAGGGTATCATTCTGTATTCTAGGAATGCAATCTGCGTCTGAGCGATAATTTTGCCTTTGTGAGGATCTTTTTTAGTGATTTCGGTTCATTGGGACTTTTAATAATCGTACGTGTATGCAAACTTTATTTTAATTTGGAGGGTCCTTATGTAGCATTGGTAAATTTTGGGTGATGATAATGAAAGCTTCTTTGTTTCTGGGGTTGTAGGTGGATATGTACGGCAGTATTTTCGGGGAAGTTGTGTTTAACTTTTCTTAAGGTTTCTCTGTCGATTTGTGTTCCACGTCTGATTCCATCCTTTAGAAATTGAACTGGGCAGTGTCTGTCAATCAGGGTGTTTTTGGGTTCCTGCAGTCGAAAGTCTCTGGTATTTTGTGCATATCCTTCTTGCAAGGTTGAAGGGGATGTTTGTTTTGGTGTGTCTTGGGTGACATGAATTAAATAGATATTGTCTGGCGTCTGTGATTTTGTGATTCTGTGCGAGATTTATTATTTAAAAAAACAAAAAAACTCAACTGAATTTTGTAGCTTAAGAAGGAGGAGGAAGCAGGGTTACTTCCCTTTGACTGTTTATTTTTAGGATTACAAAGATAAATGGATATTTTGATGGGATTTGGGTATTATTTGGAATATTGACAGCGGTAGGAGCAAGATAAGTACTCTTGTTTGTTATTGTATCTGAGCATTGGATTCGTCGGTTTCCAGTCAGTCTGATGTTTGTGCTGAAAGTGACTTTGGAGTCCGAGTCGGTGGTGAAAGAGTCGTAGGCAGAACTCACACGGGATGGTCGGAGCAGGTCGACGACGTTGAAGATGCTCCCTTCTTCTCCTGCGTTTTGTCTCCTCATTCTGTTGTCTGTTCTGCTCGAAGGAGCTGGCTCCATTCGGGATAGCAGTCCTCCAGGCTGTCCTATCCGTGGCAATCTGTTCCCTTTGAGGATGGCTGGATGTTAGCTTGAGCCAAGGTCCGATTGAGCTGGTCTTTAAAACGGAATTTCGGACCTCCTCTGAGCCTTGTTCTAATTGCAAGTTCTCTGCAGAGACGAGAGGGCTGAACGCTCCAGCAGAGACGATGGCAAAGAATTGTGGCTTCGACGCTTGGTAGAGAGGCACGGCGAAGAACCTCGTTGTTGGCAATGTGATCTTCCCATTGTATGTTGTGGATCCGTCGTAGCTTCGATTGTTGGGAAGCATTCAAGGCGCCTGAAGTCATGGCGGTACAACGACCAAGTCTCACAAGCGTAGAGTAGTGTTGAGAGGACATTGGCACGGAAGACCATGATCTTTGTCCGGGTGGTCAGTGCGTGATTGAAGAATACACGTTGGCTGAGTCTATCGAAGGCAGAGTGAGCCGCCCCAATCCGGTTCTCCACGTCCTTTTCACACGTGGGGTTCTTCGAAAGGATACTTCTAAGGTATGTAAAGTGTTCAACTTCTTCTCGGGCTGGACCGTTGATGCTAACGTTTGTGAGTGACTGTTCTCACCTGGTGCAGGCTGGATCAGTGTCTTGGTCTTTAAGGTGTTTACCTGCATCCCAAAGGGTTTGTAAAGATCGACCATCCTTTGTACGCCATCTGCGGTCTGGCTTGGAGCGGCATTGTCGTCGGCGTACTGCATCTCAAAGACTGAGATGGTGGAGCTCCTCGTCTTTGCATGGAGACATGCGAGATTGAAGGGTCCATCATCCAAGAGAACGCATGTTGATGGAAGGCGGGTCTAGTTGTTCTTTGTCGGGTAAGGGGACAAAATAGGGATGACGAGTTCGTGCTTGGCGCAAAGGCCCAGGAGGAGCTGGCTATTGGCATTTCCCAATGCCATTCCACAGACAATGGTCACTGTTGACTCTGCCGTTATATGTGTGTGTGTGTGTGTGTGTGTGTGTATATATATGTGTGTGTGTGTGTGTGTTTTTGTATGCATGTTGCATATATGCCCGTATGTATGTGTGTGTGCATATGCATAAATGCGTCATATTTTCTAGGGCTTCCTCTTTCTGCAAAACTGTCCATTTGATGAGTGTTATTGTCTATATCCCGCCTGATAAGATTCATGCATTGCTGGCCATAATTCTTCCTGTCCGATGTATTTTGAATGCATCCATCGAAACCTACGTCGATGATATGAAGATATAAATGATTTAATAACATCCTGAGCGTTTGTCTCCATTAAAAATTTTTCCCATTTTCTCCTAAATACATCTCCCTTCTCCCCGGGATCAAATCCCACAAAAGTGTGACCATTGTTTCCTGAGACACTTAAGCAACATTTAGCTTCCTTGTAATTATTCCCCTGGATCTTTCCTACAAATTGCACACTCATACATATGTGTGTCTGTGTGCATGTGCATGTGTGTGTGTGTGTGTGTGTGTGTGTGTGTATATATATACGTATGCTTATATATGTGTTTATATATGTATATTTGCATATGTATTTTTATATATATATGCTCATATACATATATATGTTTATATATATGTATATATACATACATACATATATATATATATGTGTGTGTGTGTGTGTGTATACGTATGCTTATATATATGTTTATATATATATGTATATTTGCATATGTATGCTTATATATCTATATGCTCATATACATATATATGCTTATATATATGTATATATACATACATACATATATATATATATATATATATAATATATATGTGTGTGTGTGTGTGTGTGTGTGTGTGTATAACTACACACTCGGAGTGGTTGGCGTAAGGAATGGCATCCAGTTGTAGAAACTTTGCCAGATCAGATTGAGCCTGGTGCAGCCATCTGGTTCACCAGTCCTCAGTCAAACCGTCCAACCCATGCCAGCATGGAAAGCAGACGTTAAATGATGTTGATGATGATGATGATGATTTATGTTTATATATATATATATATATATAGATGAGTGGGGGTGATAAATAGTAGAGTGCATGTGTCATAGGTTAAGTAATTAGGATTATGGACTCTATATTCAAAAGGTTTCATTCAAGGGCAGTAGGTGGCTAGATGTATACACACACACACACATTCACATATATGTATGTATGCATGTATGTGTGTATATATATGTATGTACGTGTGCGTGTATGTGTAGAAGAGGAACAAAGCAGTCCCTGTACCAAGCTGACACGCACTTAGACACAGACAGGTACAGCAGAGCAAACACAGCCTCCTCCTGACAAAAGTATTTAGCTGGGTAGACACACACCTAAATTGCCCTTAGACTAGTTCATGTGTGAGTGTGTGTGTGCGGGGTGGGGCGGGAGGGTATCTTCTAATTCTATGTTTGTATAGAGGAAAAACAACCTTTTTAATATGTTTCATGTACTTAATGAAACATATATATATGTAGATATGTATATACTTATGCATATATATGTATGTGTACAAATATATATATATATATATATATGTGTGTGTGTGTGTGTGTGTGTGTGTGTACAAATATATAATTATATACATCTCTCTCTATATATATATGTGTGTGTGTATATATATATATATATATATATATATATATATATATTATATATATAATTATAACAAGGGTAAAAATCATAATTTTACCAGGTGGTCAGTGTGGAAAGAAAAACATCATAGGTAAATTTTACAAAATATTTTATAATTATATGCATAATTATAACAAGGGATCAGCTATACACCTCACCACACACTGTAGAAATAGACGCCAAAGGCCCTATTACCACCTTAAAATCTCTGAGAATAACACACTATATCATAGGCGAGCAAAAGAAAAATAATGAATCAACAACTTTCGGTTAACCGCGTACAAGAATCCTGTTTCAAGCTTAAAGTAAAAAATATTACCTATTCATATATATATATATACATATATACGTCCAACCCATGCTAGCATGGAAAACGGACGCTAAACGACGATGATGATGAGGATGATATACATATATATGTGTATATATATATATATATATATATATATGTATATATATATATATATATATATATATATATATATATACACATATATATATATACATATATATATATATATATATATATATATATATATATATATATATACATACATATATGTGTGTGTGTGTGTATATATATATTTATACATACTACACTTGCAGTCACACACACACTCATATACATTTTTTTATGTATATATATATGCATACATGCATATGTATATATGTCTGTGTGTGTGTGTATATATATATATATATATATATATTAGAAGGTTTGGAGGTGATGTACAGGTATTTTATATTAGAAGAAATGAGGTACTCAGAAATTCGGATGGTTTTATATTTACAGATATTTATTTGTATGTTACATGTTTTTATAAATCATATATCATATATTATCACTTTCGTTCATTTGTCTATATCTAAGGTTAGTAAGCCCCAATCTCCAACACTAAAGGGTATTCGATTTCTCAGGATGAACGACAAAAGCTGCCAAGGCAAAGGCAATGGTAGGGGACCCATTTTCTATTTTGCATTCAACCTCAGTCAGCAAGACGCAAGTGAACTTGAAGAGCAGACTAGTCTACCCAGAGGAGACAGTAGCAACATTTCTCTGACCAGACATGTTCCTGCTCTCCAGGAATACAAAAGCAACCAATATGGTCAGGCTCACAGTGCCTTGCGAGGACAGACTCAACACTTCCCACCAGTTAAAAGAAAATTGAAACATCAGCAAGACTTTTGTTAGCCGCTCTCCAGCCATCTATTTAAAACTGTATACAGCTATGGTACGACCACACTTGGAATTCGCATCATCAGTTTGGAACCCCTATCTTGCTCAGAACATCGACCTCCTGGAATCTGTCCGGAGACGTGCAACCAAACGCATACCCTCCATCAGACATCTATCATATTCTGAGCGCCTTGTTTCCCTGGGCATGGATTCACTGAAGCTCCGGCGTCTGGCGACAGACCTGGTAAACACCCACAAAGTTATCAACCACCTCACCAACAACAACACTGAACACCTTTTTGATCCCCATGTGTCTAACACACGTGGACATGCCTACAAAGTCAGAAAACAACACAGCTCCCATGACTTTCAGAAACATTTCTTCACACTCAGAGTTGCTGAAGCATGGAACAAACTGCCTGCGTCAGTTGTTGACTGCCGTGACACTGCATCCTTTAAGGCCCTCATGCTTTCCGAAATCCGCCAAAACTACACCTGATTATATATACACTTTAGATGAGTTGTAGTGCACCTGAGCACTGTACACAATTATTATTATTATTATTATTATTTAATCAACAAGGAATGGCATGTGGCCTCATTCCCCTATTGGTTGCTGTGGCTTTCTGTCAACTCTTTCCTGCAGAAGATAGGTCTGGAGTGCAGAATAAGGGGCAAAACAGTTGTATCCCTGAAAAACCTGCTGATGATATGGAAGGGTTTCCACCATTGCAATCGATCTAGAAGAGCTTGCAAATCCTCTGAGTAGCCCTTGCAATTTCTGCACTGTGCTGAGGAAACCCCTGACAGACCTTTTCACCCTTACAAGGCAATGGTGAACTGAAGTCTAAGTAAGATGTTTGCCCACAGCACCACTCAAAGAGATCAGATCCAGACCCTTGGTTTTTTTTCTTCTTTCTTCACTTCAGCATTAATTAAATTTACAACATTGAAGAGTGGTGAGGTAGGGGTGGGGGTTGTGTTGTTTTCTTTTCTTTATTTACCTGCAAGGTGTGTTTTCCAAATTAACAAGATTCGTTATTTTCATTGTTTAATCATTAACCTCACAAACAATGAGCCAACCACATGTATTCCACTTGCCACCTGCAGCTCACTTTAACAAGCCTTAAGAGGATTAAGGGATTATTTACTAATTACTTTATCTATCTACCTATCTGCCCGTCTGTCTCTGTCAATCTATCTATTGGTTAGCCTATCTATCTATCTATCTATCTATCTATCTATCTGTCTATCTATCTATCTATCTATCTGTCTATCTATCTATCTATCTATCTATCTATCTATCTATCTATCTATCTATCTATCTATCTATCTATCTATCTATCTATCTATCTATCTATCTATCTGTCTATCTATCTGTCTGTCTGTCTATCTACATATCTATCTATCAATCTCTCTCTCTCTCTCTCTGTATGTACATATGTATGTATCTGTCTGTCTGTCTGTCTTTCTGACTATTTATTTAAAATACTATTGTTTTTCTTTATAATCTTAATCTTCACTTTCACATCATCATCATCATTTTGTTTCCTCCTTCTCTCTCTCTCTTTCACTTGCTTCTCCTCTCTCTCTCTTTCTCTCTCATTCTGTCTCCTTTAATTTCACTACTTTCTATCCTACTTTTGTACCCCCACTCCCACCATTCACTCATCTCTCCCTCTTTTATATCCCATTGTCCCTATAACCATAATCAGATCAGACCCCAAACTCTCCTTTTTTTCCCTGAACATGGTAATTCAATCATGAATTTTTCATTTATCGTAGTTATCTCCCTTCCTCAGTTACAAATAATTCCCACTGGGTTTTTGTTTCCTTTCTCTATCTGTGATGAAACTTTAAGAAATTAATGATATGCTATAGATGGCTTTCTGTGCCTCCATTGTGCCACTGGCTACATGGAGTTATTTTCTCTTTGTGCCTTTAAAAGTGTGTATGCAACACACACACACACACACACACACACACACACACAACACACACACACACAATTTACATATACTCTTTTACACATTTCAGTCACTTGACTGTGGCCATGCTGGAGCACTACCTTTAGTCAAAGAAATCGACCCCAGGACTTATTCTTTGTAACCCTAGTACTTGTTCTATCGGTCTCTTTTGCCAAACTGCTAAGTTTTGGCGACATAAACACACCAACATTGGTTGTCAAGCAATGGTGGGGAGACAGACACAAACACATAAACATATACACACATAAATATATATATACATATATACGACAGGCTTCTTTCATTTTCCGTCTACCAACTCTACTCACAAGGCTTTGGTCAGCCTGGGGCTATAGTAGAAGACATATGCCCAAGGTGCTACACAGTGGGACTGAACCCAGAACCATGTGGCTGGTAAGCAAGCTGCTTACCACAAAGCCATGCCTGTGCCTATTTATACATACGATGATGACGATCGTCATCATCATCATTTAATGTCTGTTTTCCATGCTGGCATGGCTTACACAATTTGATAGGAGGTGGCAAGGCTGGAGAGCTGACCAGGCTCCAGGCATGTGTTTTGGTACAGTTTCTACAAAGGGTGCTTTTTATGTGACACCAGCACAAGTGTGCCTTTCTACATGGCACTGGTTTTAGTACATCTCACTATGTGTGTGTGTGTATGTATATATATATATAATATATATATGTATGTACATATATATGTATATATATATAGAGAAAGAGAGACAGACAGACAGACAGAGAGTCAGAGCGAGAGAGAGAATATAAAGGGTTTAGTTCTAAATGAATAGGTGCTATAGTTGGATCCAGGGGTCAGTGTTAGGCTTCTGTTTTAGTATGTATATATTATATTTGAGGAAAAATCAAATCTAAGGCAGAACAAGTATCTCAAGTCATTCAGAATAATTGGATTTGGGTAAGGTGAATTTGAAGTCCTACAGCTGTTTCTGGGATAACCCAAATAGTTGGTCAGCAGAAACGGCTGTAAGACTTCAAATCCTAAATGACTTGAGATACTTGTTCTGCCTTGATTTTGATTTTTCCTCTAATATAATATAATATATATATATATATAGAACAAGTAGAAGGATATATTTTTCAGGGTGTAAATCCTGATAGAACAGCATATATAGGATAAAATTCTTTTCGAACAGAAAAATTTGTGGGCAACCAGCCACAAGGATTGAACTCACACCCCTCAAGTATCTGGTCAGAGTGCTCTACCTCTGACCGGACATTAGAGGGGTGTGATTGATATATATATATATATATACACAAAGTGATTCAAAAGTCACCATACATAGGAAAAATTTATTTTTTTTATAAGAAACAGTTAAATAAAAAAATTGTTTCTTATAAAAAAATAAATTGTTCTTATGTATAGTGACTTTTGAATCACCCTGTGTATATGTGTGTGTATATATATATATATATATATATATATATATATATATATATATATCATCTGAAGTTAGGGACTGGAGTAGATAAAATCCCAGCTACAGAAGCTGAGAAGTAGTAATTACTGAAACGGTGAAGGGGGGGGGGATACTGCTCTAATTGCTCATCAGGCCAAAGGTCAAATAGAGTCAAATAAAGATTCCATTGCTGTCAAGGGATCCCATGTTAACTTGCAGGGGATTTGATTGAAAATATGTGGAAAGCAGAGAGTGAGAGAAGTCATACATGGAACTGGGTGAAGAAGAAGAAGAAGAAGAAGAAGAAGAAAAGGAGATGGGGAAGTGCAGGGTGGGAAGGGGGAATTTGCTATTATTAAAGATGGGTAGGGGAATGTCTCTGTGAATTTCGGTTAAGGTCATTTATTCTGTCTTCTGTAGAATAAATAAATGAATGAATTCATGAAATATTATTATTATTATTATTATTATTATTATTATTATTATTATTATTACCTTTCATCTTTTGGGGGTTAATGAGATAAATACCAGCCAAGTAATTACCGGGGGTCAATATAATTCAAGAGTTCCCTTCCCCAAAATTTCAGACTTCGCGCCTATTGTAGAAAGGATTATTATTGTCGATGTTGTTGTTGTTGTTGTGATGTTAATCCATTCAAGCATCTGTCCGTGTGTCCCTCTCTCTCTGCCATCACTACAGTTTACTGTAGACTAATGTTGTCAGTCAAAGTGACGAGAATGACTCAAGAGCTTAACTGCCAGTGTCTCTGGTAGAGGGCGACACTTAGCAGGATCCACCATCTTGCACAAGCAACAATAAACGAATCAAACTGAAATCATTGATGTCTTCGGTAAGTGTTTCTTTCTCTCTCTCTCTCTCTCTCTCTCTATCTCTCTCTCTCTCTCTCTCTCTCTCCCTCTCTCTCTCTCTTTCTCTATCTGTCTGTCTGTCTTTTGCTTACCTATCTATCTGTCTCTCTGTGTAACTTGAGCTATCTATCTTTCTATCTCTGCATAATGAACTTATCCGTATTCAGTGCCCACAACAACTCACCTGAAAAAGGAACCAAAACTGCCCCAACAGAACAGGGGTCCATTCGTCTGTCCGTCTGCCTGTTTATCTGTCGTCTGTTTATTATGTATCGACTTCTCTTTCTCTCTTTCTATCTCATTCCATATACCTGTCTACCTGTATTTTGTTTGCTTGTCTATATGTAACTATATCTATCTATCTATCTATCTATCTATCTATGTCTCTCTCTCTCTCTCTGTCTATCTATCTATCTATTTATCTATCTATCTATCTTTCTATCTATCTATCTATCTATCTATCTATCTATCCATCTATCTCTCTATCTATCCATCTATCTATCTTTCTATCTATCTATCTATCTATCTATCTATCTGTCTATCTATCATCTATCTATCTATCTATCTATGTCTCTCTCTCTCTCTCTCTCTCTCTCTCTATCCATCTATCTATCTATTTCTCTATATATCTGTCTGTCTGTCTGTCTATCTCTCTATCTCTCTCTCTGACTCTCTCTTTTCCTCTTCTTTTTCCTTTTACCAATTTTTTAAGAAAGTTTCTTCCAGTTTTTTTTCTTCTTTTTCTCTATTTATGTTTTTTCAATCAATCTTCTTCCTCTCTTTCTTACTTGTATTCAGCTTATGTCTCTTTTCCCTCTCCCCTCTCTCTCTCTCTCTATCTATCTATCTATCTATATCTATATATATTTTTTCTTCTTCTTTTCTATAATTCTTCCTTCTCTTTCATTCTCAGTCTCTTTCCTTTTCTCCTTCCTTTATCTCACATTTTGCTTCTTTCGTTATCCTTAATATTTTTCCCTCATTCGTTCTTTCTCCATCATTTTGTCTTCTTTTTTCCTCTCTCCTTTCTATTTTTCTCTCCAAACCTACCCTGATCAAGCAGACCTAATATATAAGGGTTTCCACTTGTGACCATCCCTACTATTTTCAGGTATGATCTACCCAGCATGTCCTTCCCTTTTTTCAAAACACTAGTATGATATGCAGGCGATTTTGGCTGTTGTTTCTAGGAGGTTAGCTGTTTCAGATGAACTCTGCTCAAGCAGATGTTTGATCAAAATCGTTCCTTTCATGACCATCTCATCTATGAGTCAGACAATGTATCTATCAAACTACATTATCTAACAGAGTACATTTCTTTAAGATGTTACAGTGTGGTTTGAGGGAAATTTAACATCTATTTCATGCATGTAGACTGACCACATAAAGCTTGTCTTACATCTCTTATTCTTAATGGTAACCTTTAACCATTTTCTTACCAAATTTCTGGTGTAATCCATGGCCTTTGTTTTGATTAACTTTGAACCTTTTGAGGAATTTGTCGTTAATTGGATGGTTTTGGAATAAAAATTAACTTGGAATTTTGATGAAAGATTTTAATTTAGATCACTTTAAAATGTGGAATTTGTATCATTAAATGACCATTGTCCATGCTGGCAAGGGCTGGATGGTTTGACCAGGGTTGGTAAGCTGAGGGGCTGCACCAGACTCCAGTGTGATTTGGCAGGGTTTCTATGGAAGGGTGCCCTTCTTAATGCCAAAAACCTTAAACAAAAAAATAAGAAAAACACTAAGAATCACTCAAATGATTGAAAAGTTTGTATTTTTTGCAAAAGGTAACTTCTTGTGGCTGACCTTTCATTGTTGAGGCAGTTTTTAAAACATCCTACGATGGCACCACAAGCATTTTGATTGATCTGGCATAACTTCATCTTGACTTGTTTCCTCATAACTTTTTACTTATTTCAGTCATGTGACTGTGGCCATGATGGGGCACCACATTGAAGAATTTTTTAGTCAAATTAGTTGGCCCCAGGCCTTTTTTTTTTTTAAGGGTGGTACTTATTCTATTGATCTTTCTTACCAAACTCCTAAGTTACAGGGATGTAAACACACCAACACCAGTTCTCAAGTGGTGGTAGAGGACAAATGCAGATACAGAGACACACGTGCATACATATATGTATTTTTAGAAAGGAATCCAAAATCCACTCATGCCCAACACACACAAAAGCAAGCTGCTATCTCAGTCTATAAGCAACTCTCCACCCAAGACAATGTCTACGAATATTAGTCAATTTTTGCCCTGAAGAGGCTTTTACCTTTCAAATGCATAAAGTAATCTTAATTGCAAAATATTAATGAAGGTAAGAAATTGAAACGTGCGTAGGTAATATGAAATTGACTATTATTTAGTCATGCAGTGGGACTGAACCTGGAACCATGTGGTTGGGAAGCCATCTTAAAAGTATTTGTAGAAAATTTCATTGAAAATATTTATTTTTTAAGTTATGAGGAAACAAAGTTGGATGGGGTGGGGATGCACACCTGTGTAGGTATGTTTTTATTTCTTATCAGTTTCTTTCATTAGACTGTGGCCATGCTGGGGCACTACCTTGAAAGGTTTTATTTGAATGAGTCACTCGCAGGACCTGTTTTCATTAAAGCCTAGTACTTATTCTAGCAGTCTCTTATGTCAAACCACTAAGTTATGGGGATGCAAACAAACTAACACTGGTTATCAAGCAGTCATGGGGGATAAAGAAACACAAGGACACAGTCCCATTTCCCAGTACCTTCCACCCTTCATACACACAGACACACACACACATCAATGTTTCTACCTGTCTTAAGATGGCAGGCTGGTAGAATCATTAGCCTGCCTGGTAACTTTACATTCTGAGTTCAAATGCCACCAGGGTCAACTTTGCCTTTCATCCTTTGGGGGTCAACAGAAAGAGTACTAGTGGAACACTGGGACCAATGTAATCAACTTACCTCCCACCCCACAACGAAATTGCTGGCCTTGTGCCAAGATTTGAAACTAATATTTCTATTGGGCTTCCCTACAGTTTCCCCATTCTTTAATTCTTCACTTTACTTCTTTAATGAGTTTCACAAATGCCAAAACATTACCCCCCCCCCAAAGAATAGGTGCTGCTTCAGCCCCTCTTCTCTTTCTTTAAGTATGACTCCCTTCATCCCTATTTTGCAGAAGGGAGCAGTAATCTGGAGACGGACATCCAATTGCAAAGCAGAAACTGGTTCATCAATGACTCCGAGAAGTTGGTTGTTTTAATGACTGCAATTAGAATAATTAGAAGGAGATGAAAGTTAATCAAGTGATAGAAGACAATTAATTAACGACAACCAAAGTAAGAAGAAAAACATAATCATTCTATTAATATTCTAGATTTTGTTTTATCTTTTACGATTTATTTTTTATTTGCTTTAGTCATTTAGACTGTGGCCATGCTGGGGCACACAAAAAGAATCTTAAACTGCCTGCGTCAGTTGTTGACTGCCATGACACTGCATCCTTTAAGGCCCTCATGCTTTCTGAAATCCGCCGAAACTACACCTGATTATATATACACTTTAGATGAGTTGTAGTGCACCTGAGCACTGTACACAATGTTTATTATTATTATTATTATTTTAAATACATCAATTCCAGTAGTTATATTTTCTTTAAGCCTGGTACTTATTCTATCGATCATTTTTGCCAAACTGCTAAGTCACAGTAATATAAATGCACCAACAGCAATTGTCAAACTCTGGTGGCGGACAAAAAAAGACACAAGCACACACATATATATGTGTATATATGTATATATATATATGTTGTGTATATATATATATATATATATATAGGCGCAGGAGTGGCTGTGTGGTAAGTAGCTTGCTAAACAACCACATGGTTCCAGGTTCTGTCCCACTGCCTGGCATCTTGGTCAAGTGTCTTCTGCTATAGCCCCGGGCCGACCAATGCCTTGTGAGTGGATTTGGTAGACGGAAACTGAAAGAAGCCTGTCGTATATATATATATATATATATATATATATATATTATATATATGTATGTGTGTGTATATGTTTGTGTGTCTGTGTTTGTCCCCCTAGCATTGCTTGACAACCGATGCTGGTGTGTTTACGTCCCTGTCACTTAGCGGTTCGGCAAAAGAGACTGATAGAATAAGTACTGGGCTTACAAAGAATAAGTCCCA
>NC_043022.1:17200068-17237568 GCF_006345805.1 Octopus sinensis
ATAGTAAATATTTTTATGTTGATTTTTTGACATTTTGGGCTTAAGATTCCTTCTTCAGGAAATCTCCAGCGATTTGGTGTCATAAGCTGGCTTTTCTATTCTGTAGTGTGTCTGTACAGAGGGGCTGCTTTGCATGCACGGGACAGCATTTCTGTAATAGCCAGACAGCTGTGTGCTACTAAGTCCTGTTGTTTATACAGGGTTTGGTTTTGTTGATGATGATGGCTTCTTTTATTCTCAGGTTTCCAACTTTTCATTCCATGATATCAGTTGAAAGCTGGATGACTTGAGTATGGCATTCCAGTAGGTAATAAACATATATAATTACAAGTTTTATGAATAAGATTTCCTTGATAGATGGAACATATTTCAAGAGATGCCCGAGGTTGGAAAATTCTGACCTTAGAATGATGCAAAATAAATAAGCAAATAAATAAATAAATAAATAAAACATAATATCTAAATTTAAACCATTAACCAATAGGGAAACTAAATTACTACAACAACATTTGCTGTGAGGAACACAATGACCAGTACAATTATAAGAACACCTATAACAACAGCAACAACAACATCAAGTGAGCATCGAAGTAACCACTAGACCTGCCAGAAATAACAACTAAATCTTCATTAAATTGTACCCTACCATCTTATACAAAGAAAGAACACAAAGAAAATCTAGATACCTTTAGAAGACAGGGTGGCTATGCCTGGAATGCATTTTATCATAGAGTGGCTTAATCATGGTTGACCTGGGGCTAAACAACGTCAGTAGCAACATCCACTTTATGGGTCAATGAAGGGGCCTCTACATGATCATTTGATCTCCTAGAAATAACAGCTAAATCTCCCATAAATCACATCCTAGAGTTATAGTATAGACCTATGTCACACTCTACTTTAAAAAATCATAAAATTGTGAAACCAGTTAAAGTTCATGTAAATAAATCTTCTTAAAGACTCCAAGTGCATGTTCAACTTCATTTCTTTTTACTTCTATTCACGTATATCTATCTATCTATCTATCTATCTATCTATCTATATATATAAATATATATATATATATATATATATATATATATATACTACTAAAGCTCTGTGAATGCTTGTTTGCGTTCTTGTCTGTAATTTAATACAACCAAACCAGCACATAATGGGAAAATACTCTGAAAGTAAGGCACCCCTGAAATGTGAATACAAATGGAATAAAACAAGTTTCATGTAATTCATGAACCACGAATTCCTGAGATAGACAAGTTTTTTGGGTTTGCTTCCACAAATTTAAACAGTGAAACCTGGAGTTATTTCCCTTTACTGTGAACACCTTTATAAATAGCCAAGCCAGCACAGAATAGAAAAATACTCTGAACGCAAGTCCCCATTGAGATGCGAATACAAATGGAATAAAATAAATTTTGCTTAAATTGGACTACAGGTTCCCAAGATATGGGTACTTTGTACTTTTGGTGACCCAATGGGTTACAGACAGTCCAGTATATATATGTGTGTGTATATATATATATATATATATAGTATATATAGTATGTGTGTATATATATATATATACACACATATAGTATGTGTGTGTGTATATATATATATATATAGTATATATAGTATGTGTATATATATATATATATATATATATATATATATATAAATACATACTTACACACACATGTATACCAAAATGAGAGATTGGAAAATTTATTCACCATTACATGTGTTTCATTTGCTAATAGGAGTTACAAAACCATATATGTTGTGGAAAACATGTAAGATATCTCCCATTAGAAATTCTCTGTCAGAAAGATTTCTAATAAGAGATATATATTTTCTACTTCATGTATGGTTTTGTACCTTCTATTAGCAAATGAAACACATGTAATGGGGAATAAATACTACAAAAATATTTTCCAGCTCCTGTTTTGATACTGTTACTCTGCAGAAAATATTTTCCAGTGTTTTCAACTCTTTTGTATAATTCACAGAAAAATAACAACCACACACTGGATTGTAATACTGACATAAGCAGATGGACTTTGAGAGGACACAGCTTGGATTTCAACCCTGTTTACACACACACATTTATACACACAGTTCAAATTTACAGAAAACAAAAGCCAAAGACAAGTGGAAAAACAAGCAGTTATATTAGATTAATGTTCAGGAAGAATGGAAAAGTCTTTGACATTTCAAGTCTGTGCTCTTTTATATACACACACACATGCATATATATACATATAATAATAATAATAATAATAATAATTGTGTACAGTGCTCAGGTGCACTACAACTCATCTAAAGTGTATATATAACCAGGTGTAGTTTCGGCGGATTTCGGAAAGCATGAGGGCCTTAAAGGATGCAGTGTCATGGCAGTCAACAACTGACGCAGGCAGTTTATTCCATGCTTCAGCAACTCTGAGCGTGAAGAAATGTTTCCGAAAGTCATGGGAGCTGTGCTGTTTTCTGACTTTGTAGGCATGTCCACGTGTGTTGGACACATGGAGATCAAAAAGGTGTTCAGTGTTGTTGTTGGTGAGGTGGTTGATAACTTTGTGGGTGTTTACCAAGTCCGTCGCCAGACGCCGGAGCTTCAGTGAATCCATGCCCAGGGAAACAAGGCGCTCAGAATATGGTAGGTGTCTGATGGAGGGTATGCGTTTGGTTGCATGTCTCTGGACAGATTCCAGGAGGTCAATGTTCTGAGCAAGATATGGGTTCCAAACTGATGATGCGAATTCCAAGTGTGGTCGTACCATAGCTGTATACAGCTTTAAATAGATGGCTGGAGAGCGGCTAACAAAAGTCTTGCTGAGTGATGCCGCATGCTATGGCTGGCCTTGGCCCCCAAAAAGTAAAACATTCAACAAAGTTATAATAATTTACTGATGAAGAGTAATAAGACCCTTGAAATGGTAGTGAAAATGGTTATCGCAATCGAAAAGATGGATGAATTACTGAAGAAGAAGAGTTTCGCTGAAGCGGCAGAAGTAAAGAAGAAAGAGGTGAAGCTGGCAAATATGAAAAGAGACGAAAAAATGGCATGCAAAGCGGGTGGTGACGCTAGGCTGTCACCACCCCAGAAGAAAATAGAAGAAATTAATAGAAAGACTGTGATATACAAAGTCTACTTAGTACAGAACAGAAAAATCGAACACATGGAAGAAGGAATTTTAGAAAAGGCATTATGTTCAGTCTGGCCAGAGGGAATAAGTACGGAACTATCATAGTCCCCTACGGAACAGAAGAAAAAGCAGGAGAAAAAGGGGTAAAAACAATAAAGAGATGGAGAAGGTATGGGAAGAAGGACGTTAAAGATAAAGGTGGAGGGAATTCCACTGGAAATTGATGTGGAGTGGATTGTGGAAGCTGTTCTCCTGGGAAGTGGAGAAGAAGTAGCCGTCCTCCAAGCTACAAAAACGGACGGCTTGGTTTGGAGAGGCCAAATGTTGGAACTAATAGTACAAGTGGAAGTTGAGACACTTGAAAATGTGGCAGAGACGGTATGGATAGAAGACCTGGGGTTGAAAGTGTGGGTGGAGGGCAGGACTCCACGTTGTTTTAAATGTGGCCAAAAAGGCCATATTAGAGCACACTGCTCTCAGCAGAAGCAGACGGAAGAAAGGATACCGGTAAAGACGCAAGAATTGGAAAAAGAAAGAAAAAAAGGAAGAAAGATAAGACGAAGGGAAGATTGCTGAAGGAAAAAGGAAGAGAAAAAAGAGCAGTATACTGTGGAACCCCAAACCCTACCCACCCCGCCAAATTCTCTCTGCGACCCACCCCCTCACTTCCCCCTCCTACATTAGCAAAAAAGAAAAAAAGAAACCCATACGCAACACAGAACCAAGAGTGCGACTCCCCAAAGAAACACGGAACTAATTCAAAAAGTAACAAGCTGGGAAACCGCTAGATTTGTGAACCCTGAAAAATATCCTGAAACACTAGGGTGGTACATGTGTGTTCTGATCTCAGAAGCACAAAGGGAGGAAATAGAAAAATATATAAAAAAAAAAAAGGTGTGAAAATGTGGAAAATACACGAGGACATAAAAAAAAAATTCCGGACAATATTGAATGTGTGGTTCTGTTGGGAAAATAGGTACTACTAGCGAACAGTGGTCCCGGTGCGCGCATCCGCGATAGCTAGTCGTAAGTAGTCGATCCTACAACGCCTTTTTAACCCTAACCCTAAACCTAACCTTAGTTTGTTTATAAAAATAATTTATTTACTTAGTTTAAAAAATTATTTACTTTGCGTTTTATTTACTTTGTTGGAAAAATATTCTTTAATTTTCTTTGATTTGTATTCAGCCTTGAAATACAAACATAGGTGCGAGTCGTTGTAGGATCGACTAGTTACGACTAGCTAGCGCGGATGCGCGCACCGGGACCACTGTTCGCTAGTAGTACCGGAAAAAAATGGAATCGACGTGAATAAAAGACTCCAAAAGAGTAAGCGATGATGCTGCTTGTAGAGGGTCAGGCTGTACATTTCCATTTTCCATTTCATATTATCATTTTATAATTTTATTTAAAGTTTTGTGTTATATGTCCCCACATGTCTTTGTGTTGTCCCATCTATATTGGCCCCTTGTGGGCAATAAAAAAGTCACCTCTCTTCACTTTCTCGCTTACGCTGAGAAACCCTGCAAACTGGCAGCTCCCTGCGGATTTTCCTCCTGCTCGGAATTCACCTGTTATCTCCACAGGTAATGTACCTCACGCGAGCGGAACAGTAACGGACTACGTGCTGCCATACGGGTGGTTGTGGGGGACAATCCCCGAGAATGAGAGACTGAAATAAACAACCATTGAATTGCAGAAGCATCTTCTTTCGAGTTCCAGATCCTAAGACTACAGAAATAATTGTAATAGGAGAAGGAGATACTCCGCAGGTACCACGAACCTTCTAGTCCCATTATAGCCCGTACTTGTAAGGTACCTTCTTGTTATATCTTACGTATTTCGGAAATAACGGCTTAGGTACACCGTCCCAGCAGTGTGTACCCTGTAGAAATATGATTGTTTTCATCTGATATAAAATGTATTTGTCATGAACAATAATATTCTTTCCGACAATATTTTTTTGTTCTGTACATCGGCTGAGCATGAAATCTATCGAAACTAATGTATAGTATTAGTTGTAAATACCCGAAGTAAAGAAATATCAATTACCAAGTGTTTAGTCACACACACACACACATAAGTACATAGAAAAGTGGAGAGAGAGAGAAAGAGAAAACTAAGAGAGGACGAATCACAAAACCCGGAAATAAGACGCGACGTTCATTTCTCGAGAATTCCTATTCAGGACATTACATTATTTGCCAAAAATGAATGTTTACGAGAAATTTCGGCCACAAATTATCCGGAATCTCACTCAAATCGATGATGTTCTGGATTATTTACAGTCTGGTGAACATATCACAGAGAGCAATTATGAAAGTATAAGATCAGAAAAGAAAGAAAGCGACAAAATTCGAGAAATGTTGAACATTTTAACAAAAAGAAGTTGTCCTCCTCAAACGTTCGTGAAGATTCTTTCCGAAACAGGAAACGAATTTTTAGAGAAACTATTCCAAGAACACTTGAACATGAAAATTGAAAGAAAAGTTGTTGAAGAAAAACCAAAGCCACCAGCAAGAGACAAACGGAGAGTATTTATTATGAAAGGTATGGACGCAGACGACAAATTACATGAATGTTTTTCAAGAAAAAATCCAGACTGGGAAGTATCAAATCATTTAGGTTCTATAAACAAATTAAAGGAGGTAATTGGTTCCGTACCAGAGAATAAGTTCAGTTATTTTGATATTATTGTTTCATGCGATGAAGATCGTAACCATATTACTAATGAAAGTCTGAAAACAATTTTGGCTCGTATTGAAAAAGAACTCTTACCGGAGTTTCCACCAAGCATCATCACTTTTTTGATTATTGTTGATGGGTATGATGATAAGGATTATGTTTTTCATTCCGACACAAAACCCGTGAGTTTTAGGGATGCTAAGATTCGCAAACCAGTCCTTAGAATATTGACAAGAAAGTTCTTGCATGGATTCCTAGAAGCTTTCTTAAAAGGTGAGGAAACGTTCAATATTTTCATTGCTAAAAAATTCGATTTGGAAAACAATCTTATGAAAAATAATCCATCGGAAGGAAAAACAGATAAAAGGAAAATATTTATTATGCAAGGTCTGGAACAAAACGAAATATTACGTGAATGTTTTTCAGGAAGTAATCCAGACTGGGAAGTATCAACTCTTTGTGGCTCTATAACCAAATTAATAAAGGAAATTGCTTCCATACCAGAGAATAAGTTCAGTTATTTTGATATTATTGTTTTATGCGATGAAGAGGGTAACCATATTACTAATGAAAGTCTGAAAACAATTTTGCCTTGTATTGAAAACGAACTCTTACCGAAGTTTCCACCAAGCATCATCACTCTTTTGATTATTGTTAATAATAAAGAGACTGAATCTAAGCCTGTGCAAGAATCCCCATCTGTGAATACGGACGATCTTCGAGATTCCAGGCCTGTGCAGGAATCCCAATCTGAGAATATGGACGATCTTCGAGATTCCAGGCCTGTGCAGGAATCCCAATCTGAGAATATGAATGACTTACCAGAATCCCAATCAGTGACTGGAGTACTCAAAGCAGACTCTTGCGAAAAATTCTTTAATGCTTTCACCGAAAGTAAAGAAATGTTCAATGTTTTTATTCGAAAAGCTGATACAAGAAAACAGCTAGGATTACAAGTTTATTGAAGGAAAGGACTTTGTTCATCTTGCAGTTTTAACTGAACATTTTTTTTTTATTATACTAAAAGCAAATTGACTGATGGTGCAATTAAAAACAGCACAAACTCCCATAAATGTTCAAGAATCACATCCAATAGTAAGGAATCCCCAAACATTTCAAAGGTAACTATAGAGGTTAACCACTTTAAATCTAATAAGTGCTGGCATTACTAAACAAGTTATACCAGTTATGTGTAACGAAGCACACCTCAACCTGGATATTTTTCTTCTCATACCCTTCAGAAAAATGGATATATATTATTGAAATTTTTACTAAATACCTTTTAGGTGCTGAAGATCCTGAATATATAGGAATTTGAGGAAAAAAACAATTTCCAAGAGTATTTGGAGAGGAGTTTTGGAAAATTCATGCAAGTCAGTTTTATTTTTTCATAACTTGCAAAAATTTGGGTGTATTTTAGTAAAATTTTCTGCAGATAGCTTTCAGATTGTGACTAACTCAGAGTTTGTTGTGGAAATACTGGGGGAGGAAGGATATTTCACTAACTCAACTGTGTTTCCTCATACTTGTTAGCTTCTCAACCACATAGGTCTGGGTTCAATCCCACTGCATGTCACTTGAGCAAATGTCTCCTACTGTAGACTGAGGGTGACCAAAGATTTGTCAGCAGATTAGTAGATGGAAACTGAAAGAAGCCTGTTGCATGTATATATATATATATATACTTTATTTAAAGCAGCAGAAAATTCAAGAAAACCTGTTACTCTGAGTTTCCCGTTGCCGTTCGTTGGACAGATTTTGCTGCTTTAAATAAAGCAAATTACTCTACCACTGGTATTTGAGTACTCTTTTTTCCACCTTGTTTCACATTTATGTGTTTACTCCGGTATATATATATATATATATATATATATATCATGATAATATATATGACATGCTTCTTTCAGTTTCCATCAATCTCTCTCTCTCTCTCTCTATTATATATATATATATATATATATATATAACATACAAATAAGAAAATGGAGAAACAAATTTAGTTTGTTCATCATCTTACGGATATTAATTTGGATTATTTATTCATTTTACAAATGAGGACATCAAAAGCATAGAAAATATTATATAAATCAATAGATAAGATAATAATACAAATACAGATTTTAAAAGTCATATTATGAATTATTGAAATCCATATAATTGATATCCCATAGTGGGTTACACCCATAACCCCTATCTTACTATATATATATATATATATATATATATATATTTTAAGTGGTCTACATCTTAGAATGTGCTTCTTATACAGATTTATGTTTTTCTACAAACAATATATATATATATACATACATACAAACACACACATGTATATACTATTTAGTGTGTGTATGGGTGGGTGAGTGTACATAGTTTCCTACAAGTAACCATGACATCCTAGTAAACAACCACCGAAGGGGTACTGTTTCTGCTATTATACATAAGGGGAAGAAACACCGAGTATTTTGTGGGAAATATATGAAAAACCATGAAGGATTGTGTGAAATATCAAAATATGAGTCAATCTTGTTGATGCCCTTAACTTCTTTCGAACTATAATAATTCCATTGATCTTCAGCTGCTTAATAAATATTTTACTCTTTTTCCGTAGGTTCTTCGATACAATTTTTATGTATTTCATTTTATACCAATTTCTAAAATCTGTTTTTTACTACAGTTTAAAGCTTGTTAAATAAAAATTTCTCTTTGTTTTCATTTGTTGGTGTTTGTGTTTAGTCTGAATAATGAATACTTTTTCCAGCTGTACAAATTGTTGCCTGTAATGAAAGAGGACCAGCAGGAATGATGATATTGTTAAATATTTGAACCTGGAAAAGTAGAAATTGGGAAAGGGAAACCTAAAAATATTACAACTGAAGTTAGAACCAAACATTTAAGTTATATTCAAATGTAAAAGAATACCTGCCACCACTTCTTTTGATTCTAACTCTCTCCTACAATGAATATTCTATGAGGAACTTCCTCTCTTTCTTCCCTATCAAATAAAATATGAACGGTTGAAGCATTTCTCCTCTCTTACAAATTTCAAAACCGCTCAGCTACTCTACTCTCATGTTTTCCCAACCATTATTGAGCCGACATTTACACCTAAACAAACGCGACCCCATTTGAATGTACAAGTGATTGTATTACACTTTAACTTGCCTGCTAACAGTCATATAGCTTGTAGATTCCTGTCAGCTTAGAAATAATGACATGTAATTGGTGTGGTATACATAGGTAGGTAGTCTTTTTCTTTTCAATATATAGACACTCACGCATGAATGAACATGCCTGACATTTTCCCATATATACATAATATGTAATGTGGTTTTTAGGCCACCAGCTCCAACCAATGTTTACTGCTCCACATGTTCCTTTATAAATGCAAACCATGCATCTGTGATGCTAAAATACCTCAACATGTAGTCTTTTTTTCTCTACAGCAATATTGAAGTCATTCAGTTTTTCTTTTGCCATCAAGACTGAACCAGGGTAGATTTTATCAACCCCAAAATGCAACTTGAAACAAATTTACATCATTTTTATATCTTACAGTAAATTTCAGGATACAGCAAGGAAAGGGAGATTGCAGCTATGGCCAATGCCAGTGTTGCATGACCGGCCCATTTCAAAGTATCTTGGAAGCATCAGGGGATATATGATTGAGAGGACCTGTTGAATCATATAAAATTGAAATCATAGCCGTGGCCAGTGCCACCTGACTGGCTTCCATGCTGGTGGCACATAAAATACCCCATCTGAACATGGTCAATGCTAGTGCCCCCTGACTGACTCCCATGCCGGTAGCATGTAAAAGGTACCTTCTGAACATGTTTGAAGCACCCACTACACTCTCAGAGTGGTTGGGGTTAGGAAGGGTATCCAGCTGTAGAAACCTTGCCAGATCAGATTGGAGCCTGCTGTAGCCCACTGGCTTGCCTGTCCTCAGTAAAACCGTCCAACCCATGCCAGCATGGAAAGCAGACGTTAAAAGATGATGATGACTACCCAAGATTAAGCTATTTGAAATTTCCTAGCTGCCGGAAAAAAGCCAAGGGATGGGGAAACATTTGCATTTCTTATGAATCGAGATGATCTTGCAGTTTAGAAGTTAAAAAAAATGAAAACGAAATTGCCTGCAAGTAACGACAAGCCCTGTGGGATGGCTTGTTGGCAAAGAATTTGTTGGTGATGCACAGTTTATGCTATGTGCAGCATTCAAGCAGTCTCTGACCATCGTCATTCATATTGCCAATGCCAAAATGTCTGACACAAATGGGCCACGAGTCATGGTCAGATCCCACGTGAGCGTTAAAATCTCCTAGAAGGTAGATGTTTTTGTCGGTTGGTATGTTTGTAATGGCGCAGTTCAGAGCTTTGTAGACCTGGTCCTTGGTCTCTTCTGAGCTGTAGAGAGTGGGAGCATAGATGCTCAGTAGATGTACTGGGTTTGAAGAGCTTAAGAAGCACACAGAGAGGATACGCTCAGCGCTTCCTGATGCTGGGTCTACTGAGGAGAGTAATGAGTTTCTCACTGCAAAGCCAACACCATGCTGACGAGGTTCCTCTGGATCTCTTCCCTGCCAGAAGAAGGTGAAGTCCTATTCTTTGAGTTTGCTGTGTGAGGGGTGTCTTGTCTCTTGCAATCCAGCAATGTCTATGTTGAGCCTCCTTAGTTCATGGTCGATGATGGCTGTCTTTCTTGTGTCTCCAACCCTGAGTAGGTCATCAGATATGCCAGGGCACACATGAATGAACATGCCAGACATTTTCCGTGGTGTTTGTTTTGTATTTATAATAAAATATATACAAATTATAAAAATGATTAAAAAATATACATATATATACAGTACTGTTTCTACTTTGTGGATTTTCCCCTATCACAGGGGGTTCCGGTACACAGCACCTACGATAGTCGAGAGATTAGCATATCCTGAAAACCAAGAACTTTGTCTGTGTGTGTGTGTGTATGTATGTGTGTGTATTCTTGTGTGTGTAAAGACGTCTTAATGGTTAGGACGTTGCACTCCACATCACTAGATTAATGTTTTAATACCCTGGATGCTTATGAATTCAAGCAAAACACTTTCTTTCACCTGAACCCCAGTCCACTCGGCTGCAAAGGGGTAAACCTGTAATGGAATGGCATTCTATTTGCCGGGGGTGGGGGGGATATGTTGGCTTCGTCCACCTGGGCAGCAGGGGGGGTAACATTCAACAGCTACAACTGTGTGTAGAGGTGCATTGTAACCAGTGGTGTATAACAAAAAAATGTCTGATACCCTGATATATATGTGTGTGTGTGTGTATGAAGGAGAAAAGAAAATGGAGATAAGGAAGTTAAGAATTGTTTATTATCAACAGCAAACTGGTCATGTTAAAATAAATGGATAAGCCCACATAATATAACATCCAAAGTTATGTTTTTTCCCTATGATGAAATTACACTCCTGACACGTAAATGTAAATTTGTAATTAGATTATTGAGTATTGATTGAAACGGGTTGTAAGAATCGAAGATGACCAGTTTGCTTTTTGCTGAACTGCTACGTCACAGTGACCTAAATACACTGATACCAGTTGTCAGGTGGTGGCGGAGGGAAACACACACGCATCAGCCTGTGGTTATATACACTCGTCAGCCTGAGGCTACATACAGAAGTCACTTGCACAGGGTGTTATTAACATCATCGTATTGTCATGAACAATAATATTCTTTCCGACAATATTTTTTGTTCTGTACATCGGTTGAGCATGAAATCTGTCGAAACTAATGTATAGTATTAGTTGTAAATACCCGAAGTAAAGAAATATCAATTACCAAGTGTTTAGTAACACACACACACATAAATACATAGAAAAGTGGAGAGAGAGAAAACTAAGAGAGGACGAACACAAAACCCGGAAATAAGACGCGACATTCATTTCTCGAGAATTCCTATTCAGGACATTACATTATTTGCCAAAAATGAATGTTTACGTGAAACTTCGGCCACAAATTATCCGGAATCTCACTCAAATCGATGATGTTCTGGATTATTTACAGTCTGGTGAACATATCACAGAGAGCAATTATGAAAGTATAAGATCAGAAAAGAAAGACAGCGACAAAATTCGAGAAATGTTGAACATTTTAACAAAAAGAAGTTGTCCTCCTCAAACGTTCGTGAAGATTCTTTCCGAAACAGGAAACGAATCTTTAAAGAAACTATTCCAAGAACACTTACCGAAAATGGAAAGAGAAGTTGTTGAAGAAAAACCAATGCCACAAGCAAGAGACAAACGGAGAGTATTTATTCTGGAAGGTATGGACACAGACGAAAAATTACTTGAATGTTTTTCAAGAAAAAATCCAGACTGGGAAGTATCAAATCATTTAGGTTCTATAAACAAATTAAAGGAGGTAATTGGTTCCGTACCAGAGAATAAGTTCAGTTATTTTGATATTATTGTTTTATGCGATGAAGACTATAATTATATTACTAATGAAAGTCTGAAAACAATTTTGCCTCGTATTGAAAAAGAACTCTTACCGGAGTTTCCACCAAGCATCATCACTTTTTTGATTATTGTTGATGGGAATGATGATAGTGGTTATGTTTTTCATTCCGACACAAAACCCGTGAGTTTTAGGGATGCTAAGATTCGCAAACCAGTCCTTAGAATATTGAAAATAAAGTTCTTGCATGGATTCCTAGAAGCTTTCTTAAAAAGTGAGGAAACGTTCAATATTTTCATTGATATAAAATTCCTATGGGAAAAAAGTCTTGGAGATAAGAAACCAGTAGAAGAAACAGGAGACAAAAGGAAAGTTTTTATTCTGGAAGGTTTGGAACAAGATGAAAAATTACACAAACATTTTGCAGAAAGAAATCCCGACTGGGATGTGTCTTTTATTTTAAACCAAAAGTCGTTAATGCAACAAATTACTTCCATAGCTCTGAATGAATTTAGTTATTTTGATATTATTGTTTTATGCGATGAAGAGGGTAACCATATTACTAATGAAAGTCTGGAAACAATTTTGCCTCGTATTGAAAAAGAACTCTTACCAAAGTTTCCACCAAGCATCATCACTTTTTTGATTATTGTTGATGGGAATGATGATAACGGTTATGTTTTTCATTCCGACACAAAACCTGTGAGTTTTGGTGATGCTCAGATTCCCAAACCCGTCTTCAGAATAGTGAAAAAGAATATTTTTGAAGACTACATAGAAGCTTTCTTCAGACACGATGAAATGTTCAATATCTTCATTGCTAAAAAATTCGATTTGGAAAGCAATTTTATGAAAAATAATCCATCGGAAGGAAAAACAGATAAAAGGAAAATATTTATTGTGGAAGGTATGGAACAAGACGAAAAATTACACAAACATTTTGCAGAAAGAAATCCAGACTGGGATGTGTCTTTTATTTTAGGCTCTCTAACCAAATTAAAGGAGAAAATTGCTTCCATAGCTCCAAATGAATTCAGTTATTTTGATATTATTGTTTTATGCGATGAAGAGGGTAACCATATTACTAATGAAAGTCTGAACACAATTTTGGCTCGTCTTGAAAAAGAACTCTTACCAAAGTTTCCACCAAGCATCATCACTTTTTTGATTATTGTTGATGGGAATGATGATAACGGTTATGTTTTTCATTCCGACACAAAACCTGTGAGTTTTGGTGATGTTCAGATTCCCAAACCCGTCTTCAGAATAGTGAAAGAGAATATTTTTGAAGACTACATAGAAGCTTTCTTCAGACATGATGAAATGTTCAATATCTTCATTGCTAAAAAATTCGATTTGGAAAACAATTTTCTGAAAAATAATCCATCGGAAGGAAAAACAGATAAAAGGAAAATATTTATTGTGGAAGGTCTAGAACAAGACGAAAAATTACACAAACATTTTGCAGAAAGAAATCCAGACTGGGATGTGTCTTTTATTTTAGGCTCTCTAACCAAATTAAAGGAGAAAATTGCTTCCATAGCTCCAAATGAATTCAGTTATTTTGATATTATTGTTTTATGCGATGAAGAGGGTAACCATATTACTAATGAAAGTCTGAAAACAATTTTGGCTCGTCTTGAAAAAGAACTCTTACCAAAGTTTCCACCAAGCATCATCACTTTTTTGATTATTGTTGATGGGAATGATGATAACGGTTATGTTTTTCATTCCGACACAAAACCTGTGAGTTTTGGTGATGTTCAGATTCCCAAACCCGTCTTCAGAATAGTGAAAAAGAATATTTTTGAAGACTACATAGAAGCTTTCTTCAGACATGATGAAATGTTCAATATCTTCATTGCTAAAAAATTCGATTTGGAAAACAATTTTATGAAAAATAATCCATTGGAAGGAAAAACAGATAAAAGGAAAATATTTATTGTGGAAGGTCTGGAACAAGACGAAAAATTACACAAACATTTTGCAGAAAGAAATCCAGACTGGGATGTGTCTTTTATTTTAGGCTCTCTAACCAAATTAAAGGAGAAAATTGCTTCCATAGCTCCAAATGAATTCAGTTATTTTGATATTATTGTTTTATGCGATGAAGAGGGTAACCATATTACTAATGAAAGTCTGAACACAATTTTGGCTCGTCTTGAAAAAGAACTCTTACCAAAGTTTCCACCAAGCATCATCACTTTTTTGATTATTGTTGATGGGAATGATGATAACGGTTATGTTTTTCATTCCGACACAAAACCTGTGAGTTTTGGTGATGTTCAGATTCCCAAACCCGTCTTCAGAATAGTGAAAGAGAATATTTTTGAAGACTACATAGAAGCTTTCTTCAGACATGATGAAATGTTCAATATCTTCATTGCTAAAAAATTCGATTTGGAAAGCAATTTTCTGAAAAATAATCCATCGGAAGGAAAAACAGATAAAAGGAAAATATATATTGTGGAAGGTCTAGAACAAGACGAAAAATTACACAAACATTTTGCAGAAAGAAATCCAGACTGGGATGTGTCTTTTATTTTAGGCTCTCTAACCAAATTAAAGGAGAAAATTGCTTCCATAGCTCCAAATGAATTCAGTTATTTTGATATTATTGTTTTATGCGATGAAGAGGGTAACCATATTACTAATGAAAGTCTGAAAACAATTTTGGCTCGTATTGAAAAAGAACTCTTACCAAAGTTTCCACCAAGCATCATCACTTTTTTGATTATTGTTGATGGGAATGATGATAACGGTTATGTTTTTCATTCCAACACAAAACCTGTGAGTTTTGGTGATGCTCAGATTCCCAAACCCGTCTTCAGAATAGTGAAAAAGAATATTTTTGAAGACTACACAGAAGCTTTCTTCAGACACGATGAAATGTTCAATATCTTCATTGCTAAAAAATTCGATTTGGAAGCAATTTTATGAAAAATAATCCATCGGAAGGAAAAACAGATAAAAGGAAAATATTTATTGTGGAAGGTCTGGAACAAGACGAAAAATTACACAAACATTTTGCAGAAAGAAATCCAGACTGGGATGTGTCTTTTATTTTAGGCTCTCTAACCAAATTAAAGGAGAAAATTGCTTCCATAGCTCCAAATGAATTCAGTTATTTTGATATTATTGTTTTATGCGATGAAGAGGGTAACCATATTACTAATGAAAGTCTGAAAACAATTTTGGCTCGTATTGAAAAAGAACTCTTACCAAAGTTTCCACCAAGCATCATCACTTTTTTGATTATTGTTGATGGGAATGATGATAACGGTTATGTTTTTCATTCCGACACAAAACCTGTGAGTTTTGGTGATGCTCAGATTCCCAAACCCGTCTTCAGAATAGTGAAAAAGAATATTTTTGAAGACTACATAGAAGCTTTCTTCAGACATGATGAAATGTTCAATATCTTCATTGCTAAAAAATTCGATTTGGAAAACAATTTTATGAAAAATAATCCATCGGAAGGAAAAACAGATAAAAGGAAAATATTTATTGTGGAAGGTTTGGAACAAGACGAAAAATTACACAAACATTTTGCAGAAAGAAATCCAGACTGGGATGTGTCTTTTATTTTAGGCTCTCTAACCAAATTAAAGGAGAAAATTGCTTCCATAGCTCCAAATGAATTCAGTTATTTTGATATTATTGTTTTATGCGATGAAGAGGGTAACCATATTACTAATGAAAGTCTGAAAACAATTTTGGCTCGTCTTGAAAAAGAACTCTTACCAAAGTTTCCACCAAGCATCATCACTTTTTTGATTATTGTTGATGGGAATGATGATAGTGGTTATGTTTTTCATTCCGACACAAAACCTGTGAGTTTTGGTGATGTTCAGATTCCCAAACCCGTCTTCAGAATAGTGAAAAAGAATATTTTTGATGACTACATAGAAGCTTTCTTCAGACATGATGAAATGTTCAATATCTTCATTGCTAAAAAATTCGATTTGGAAAGCAATTTTATGAAAAATAATCCATCGGAAGGAAAAACAGATAAAAGGAAAATATTTATTGTGGAAGGTCTGGAACAAGACGAAAAATTACACAAACATTTTGCAGAAAGAAATCCAGACTGGGATGTGTCTTTTATTTTAGGCTCTCTAACCAAATTAAAGGAGAAAATTGCTTCCATAGCTCCAAATGAATTCAGTTATTTTGATATTATTGTTTTATGCGATGAAGAGGGTAACCATATTACTAATGAAAGTCTGAAAACAATTTTGGCTCGTATTGAAAAAGAACTCTTACCAAAGTTTCCACCAAGCATCATCACTTTTTTGATTATTGTTGATGGGAATGATGATAACGGTTATGTTTTTCATTCCGACACAAAACCTGTGAGTTTTGGTGATGCTCAGATTCCCAAACCCGTCTTCAGAATAGTGAAAAAGAATATTTTTGAAGACTACACAGAAGCTTTCTTCAGACACGATGAAATGTTCAATATCTTCATTGCTAAAAAATTCGATTTGGAAAGCAATTTTATGAAAAATAATCCATCGGAAGGAAAAACAGATAAAAGGAAAATATTTATTGTGGAAGGTCTGGAACAAGACGAAAAATTACACAAACATTTTGCAGAAAGAAATCCAGACTGGCATGTGTCTTTTATTTTAGGCTCTCTAACCAAATTAAAGGAGAAAATTGCTTCCATAGCTCTAAATGAATTCAGTTATTTTGATATTATTGTTTTATGCGATGATGAGGGTAACCATATTACTAATGAAAGTCTGAAAACAATTTTGGCTCGTCTTGAAAAAGAACTCTTACCAAAGTTTCCACCAAGCATCATCACTTTTTTGATTATTGTTGATGGGAATGATGATAACGGTTATGCTTTTCATTCCGACACAAAACCTGTGAGTTTTGGTGATGCTCAGATTCCCAAACCCGTCTTCAGAATAGTGAAAAAGAATATTTTTGAAGACTACATAGAAGCTTTCTTCAGACACGATGAAATGTTCAATATCTTCATTGCTAAAAAATTCGATTTGGAAAACAATTTTCTGAAAAATAATCCATCGGAAGGAAAAACAGATAAAAGGAAAATATTTATTGTGGAAGGTCTGGAACAAGACGAAAAATTACACAAACATTTTGCAGAAAGAAATCCAGACTGGGATGTGTCTTTTATTTTAGGCTCTCTAACCAAATTAAAGGAGAAAATTGCTTCCATAGCTCCAAATGAATTCAGTTATTTTGATATTATTGTTTTATGCGATGAAGAGGGTAACCATATTACTAATGAAAGTCTGAAAACAATTTTGGCTCGTATTGAAAAAGAACTCTTACCAAAGTTTCCACCAAGCATCATCACTTTTTTGATTATTATTGATGGGAATGATGATAACGGTTATGTTTTTCATTCTGACACAAAACCTGTGAGTTTTGGTGATGCTCAGATTCCCAAACCCGTCTTCAGAATAGTGAAAAAGAATATTTTTGAAGACTACACAGAAACTTTCTTCAGACATGATGAAATGTTCAATATCTTCATTGCTAAAAAATTCGATTTGGAAAGTAATTTTCTGAAAAATAATCCATCGGAAGGAAAAACAGATAAAAGGAAAATATTTATTGTGGAAGGTCTGGAACAAAACGAAATATTGCACGAACATTTTTCAAGAGATATTCCAGACTGGGATGTATCATTTATCTTAAACCAAAAGTCGTTAATGGAACAAATTGCTTCCATACCTATTAATGAATTTAGTTTTTTTGATATTATTGTTGTATGTGATGAAGACTCTAATGAGATTACTAATGAAAGTCTGAGAACAATGCTATCCAATTATCCAACAAGCATCATCACATTTTTGATAACTGTTAATGAGATGGATGATAACAAAACTGAATCTCAGCCTGAGATTAACAATGATACTGAGGCTGTGATTGCATTATTGAAAAGGGAGTTTTTCCCTGAATTCTGGGATTCTTTCATTAAAAGTCTGGAAATGTTCAATGTTTTCATTCGAAAAGCTGATACAAGAAAACACCTCAGATTACAAGTTCATGGAAGAGAAAAGCTTTCGTGAATCTTGGATTTTTAACTGATAAATTAACATTTTATTATATACTAAAAGCTAATTAACACGGGCTAAAATTAAAAATGGCGCAAATTGTTTTAAATATTCTGGAATCAGAGACAATAATATATTGTTGTTTTATGGAAAGTAAGGAGACATAAGGTTTATATGAGATTGAATCTGACTAAAATATATCTTAGTAGCATAAATATTTTTCATTATTACCTTTCTGAAGTTCTTTTGCCTAACTTTTTCTGTGATGGACATATCTGCATTAATTCCTTTTATTCTGACTTTCTCACTGGCAGCCACACGGATGTAGCAAACAATTATACAGAATGGACATTTACAAACAAATTTTGCACTCACAACTAAAGAATCTTGAGTATTTCTTAAATATTGTAATGATTAACACTTTTATATTCTTAATAAATGGCCATCTCAGTAATTAATTAATATTGTTCTTCATTCATTCCTTCAAAGCATTCCATTGCATCTTGCTAAGTGTATATGATAGATCGTTAGCCACTACACACATTTTTTTCTCTCCTTGTTTCTCTCCTGAAAATTCCCTGGCTTTGGGTAAAAGAAAATATAGAAGGACCAGTTAATTATGATTTTATTGAACATATTCCCCTTTCAGATTCACACACTTATTGCAGCGGCCCTTCCATTTTTCTAAGCCCTGTAAAAGACCTCGGACGGTTGGGCCTCCAACCAGATCCTTCGTGATACACTAATCCCTCGCCGTGTCGCGGTTTATTCTTTAAGCTTACATCGATTCCTCCATGGTGTTTGTTTTGTATTTATAATAAAATATATACAAATTATAAAAATGATTAAAAAATATACATAGGAGTGGCTGTGTGGTAAGTAGCTTGCTAACCAACCACATGGTTCCGGGTTCAGTCCCACTGCATGGCATCTTGGGCAAGTGTCTTCTGCTATAGCCCCAGGCCGACCAATGGATTTGGTAGACGGAAACTGAAAGAAGCCTGTCGTATATATGTATATATATATATATATATGTATGTGTGTTTGTGTGTCTGTGTTTGTCTCCCTAGCATTGCTTGACATCCGATGCTGGTGCGTTTATGTCCCCGTTACTTAGCGGTTCGGCAAAAAGAGACCGATAGAATAAGTACTGGGCTTACAAAAGAATAAGTCCCGGTGTCGAGTTGCTCGATTGAAGGCGGTGCTCCAGCATGGCCGCAGTCAAATGACTGAAACAAGTAAAAGAGAGTAAAAAAGAGTATATATACAGTACTGTTTCTACTTTGTGGATTTTCCCCTATCACAGGGGGTTCCGGAACACAGCACCTACGATAGTCGAGGGATTAGCATATCCTGAAAACCAGGAACTTCCTCTGTGTGTGTGTGTGTGTGTGAGAGAGAGAGAGAGTGTGTGTGTATGTGTGTGTATTTTTGTGTGTGTAAAGACGTCTTAATGGTTAGGACGTTGCACTCCACATCACTAGATTAATGTTTTAATACCCTGGATGCTTATGAATTCAAGCAAAACACTTTCTTTCACCTGAACCCCAGTCCACTCGGCTGCAAAGGGGTAAACCTGTAATGGAATGGCATTCTATTTGCCGGGAGTGGGGGGGATATGTTGGCTTCGTCCACCTGGGCAGCAGGGGGGTAACATTCAACAGCTACAACTGTGTGTAGAGGTGCATTGTAACCAGTGGTGTATAACAACAAAATGTCTGATACCCTGATATATATGTGTGTGTGTGTGTGTGTATGTATAAAGGAGAAAAGAAAATGGAGATAAGGAAGTTAAGAATTGTTTATTATCAACAGCAAACTGGTCATGTCAAAATAAATGGATAAGCCCACATAATATAACATCCAAAGTTATGTTTTTTTCCTCTGATGAAATTACACTCCTGACACGTAAATGTAAATTTGTAATTAGATTATTGAGTATTGATTGAAACGGGTTGTAAGAATCGAAGATGACCAGTTTGCTTTTTGCTGAACTGCTACATCACAGTGACCTAAATACACTGATACCAGTTGTCAGGTGGTGGCGGAGGGAAACACACACGCATCAGCCTGTGGTTATATACACTGGTCAGCCCGAGGCTACATACAGAAGTCACTTGCACAGGGTGTTATTATCATCATCATCATCATCATCGTTTAACGTCCGCTTTCCATGCTAGCATGGGTTGGATGATTTGACTGAGGACTGGCGAACCAGATGGATGCACCAGGCTCCAATCTTGAACTGGCAGAATTTCTACAGCTGGAAGCCCTTCCTAACGCCAACCACTCTGAGAGTGTAGTGGGTGCTTTTACGTGTCACTGGCAATGACAGCGCTCGAATCTTTTACAGATGCCACCAGCACAGGTGCCAGTAAGGCGACACAGGTAACAATCACGCTCGGATGGTGTCTTTTACATGCCACTGGCTCAGAGGCCAGTTAGCCGCTTTGGCAACGATCATGCTCGGATGGTGCTCTTAACACCCTACTAGCACGGGGCTTGAGAGCCTTGTGAGGAATGGAATGTTTGAGCATAAGTACTGATAAGGTTAACAGGCCCATCAGAAGTGTGCAATTGAAATGGGAATATCCACTATGAACCGTCACTGTTGAGTTCTACCAACTTTAGCAGAGTTCTTCATGGCAAAGCCAACATCATGCTCCCTTGCCAGATAAAGCTATAGTCTCTTTCACGAAGGGTTCCCAAATCTGGAACCCACATTTCCTGGAGTGCTGCAATGTCCACTCGGAGTCATAAGCAGTCTGTTGTTGATCATTGCTGTCTTGCATGTGTCACTGATCTTTTGAAAGTCCTTACCTTCCAACATCCAGGCCAGACTGAATGCTGGCTTTTTGTGTTGCTTGCTTGCCTGTTTCTTTGTTTTTCTTGGTGCAATGTTTGCAGCTCACAAATCGGGATCGTAGTTTCCCTAAGGTCCACGCACCCGATGGAGCTGGTGGGCTGTGATGGGAGAATACCTAAACTGGCTGTGAGCTGCCCAGCTTGAGGCAAGTGGTAGCTGTCCAGTGAGGCACAATGGCCTCTCCCTCCATCAAAAGTAGCCCCCCCATGCCTTGCTCTTACACCAATTATGTGCAGGCTTAAACCCGTAGAATAATATGGTTAGACAGCGCTGGAGTGTTCTCTCCAGAGTGCAGGCCTGGGCAGTTTTTCGTGGGAGATCAGCAGTTGCCCCAACCTCTTCTCTGCCACCAGTGTTATCCAAGCGAAGGGCAGGGGCCAATACAACTTGGCATCAGCGAGGCCACAGGAATGGCCAGAGGGAGGTCTACAGCATTGAACTGCCTTAGAAATTCCGGCTCCTGATTTATCCTCAGGGTTTACTCCTGAAGCCTTTCCCTTAAGTGGGTATTGCCTCAAGGCAGTGGGGCTGTTATTTATCGCTGCTGTTTTAAGAGGGTAAGGGTTCAATAAGCAGCATAACTAATTACAAGAGTGGCTTATTTGGGTGGCTGAGTTCACCTGCACTTTCACAGGTCTTGTATTTAACCCTTCAGGGTGACCAAATAGCCAGAAAAGCACCCTCTTCACAAAGCAAATTCTGTGGGGTTCCCAGCTTAGTCACTGATGTCCCAACATCTGGCATCTGTGGAGAAAGAAAAGAAAGAAGGTAGTAGAGGAAAGAGGAATCAGAAACAAGAATACAGATACCTGTAAAAAGAAAACAAGAATACACAGTGGTAGTTCTAAGCAGACTACAGTTTGGCCTGTTACTATGGAAACAGGCACCAATGTGTCTATGGCTTTTGATTGGCTAAATTTTGCACCTTATAAAAGCTATTAACTTATTAGTCATTAATTTATGGCAAAAATGAATTTTATGTTCCAAATTAGCATACAAAACTACACCAATTTTGAAAACAATTGGAACAAAATTTTAAAACAAAAAGAGAAATAGCAACGTTACATGACGTAGTTGGTGGGTATTGTTTTTTTTAAAATCGTAATTAGAGCACCTGTGCATCGTAATAAGGTGATAAATATGTTTACTGTATGTATACCATAGATACATTGGACATTCTGTTTATGAATGCATATAATAAACATATTTGGTATCACTGACAATTTCAGCCCATTTTACGATGCATTAGTGCTCTAATTATAAATGAAAAACATCAATAACTCCAACAACACCATTTAATGTCCTTTCCTTCCTGAGATTATGGAATAGTTTAAAGAGGATTTGGCTGCTATTTCTAGCAGATTGAGAGACCACATAATAGGTTTCATCTCGTCTTTGCTAGTTTCCATGAGAACCGACAGTTCTCATCGATGTCTTAAATTGTTTGGGAGATAAATAAGTCGACTTATTGTTAAACAACGGAGTCCTTGGTTGTAGCCACCAAAAAGGGAACGAAAGTCTTTTTTCTTTTATTATTATTTTTGGTCCAGAATTCCTCGATATGAATTCGTGTAAATATGACAAGAATTAATGGTACTTTTTGGTTATATCACCCCCATTAAAAAATTGGCATATGTCCCTACTAAAAATCAAGTTAATGTAGTGATAGATTGGATCAAAAGAGACCTTTTTGACTCAATACATCAACACGTTTTTGACGTTTGGCATCCTCAATAGGCATTCGAGGATTTCTTGTAAAAAATATTATCAGACTCAGTAAGATGTTTAATTTTTTTTGGTTTCCATATTTATTTATTTTTTCTGTTTTCATGTTTATTACTGTTTTTTTTTCAGTTTTGTATGATTTGTTATAAAAATATCAGATTCAAAACGATGTTTCATCGTTTCACTTTTTACGTTTATTAATTTTTTTCACTTTTTTTTTTGTTCTATTGAGGGTTAAGCAATATTTTTAGTTGAAGGAGACAACCACAAAAAGTACCGATATTTCTTTTGGCGATCTTTCGTCTCTAGTAGACCTTTCCGTCGATTTCCGTAAAAAAAATTTTTTTTTACATATGGGCTTGCGGGAACTTTTGAAGTAATATACATACATATACACATACACCGAGTAAAAAATTTCAGTTATCTCTTCCTTTCACACATTACTCTGTCTCTTCACACACACTAACAGAAGCACTTCACTTACACAACATACTGTCTGTCTCCCACACCCCATCAAACACACACACACACGCACGCACACACACATGTCCATCAATGCTCCCATGCACGGTAACTTCAAAAGAACTTCCCTCGTCATACAATCGCTTTCTCTTAGTTTCTTTCGCTCTCATTACTTCAAAAGTTCCCGCAAGCCCATATGTAAAAAATAAAAAAATTTTACGGAAATCGACGGAAAGGTCTACTAGAGACGAAAGATTGCCTAATTTGACATTCCAAATTGACTCTGTAATTTTCTTTCCACCCGCATTCACATATTCGCATTTTGCGCAGGGACGTCCTTATTCGCGGTTTCTACAAAGTTCTCCTGATGCACAATCACTTCGTGAGTGTACATGCTGTTATTTAGTTGTTAATCCCCCTTCAATTTTTATTTACTTGTTTAAACATCCGAAACTGAAAGATTACCGGATAAAATTACGTAACTTTAAATTGTAATTTCTTTATTATTAACTGAGATTAGGCCTCGAAACCGGTTTTATATTATGATCAGTAAAACCGAAACCGATTTGCCAAAATCGATTTTAAGGCTTGCTATTTCGGATATTTTCAATAAAAGATGTTTTATGTAACACATTCTACCAGTATACGAAGTTTAAAAGTGTTTAGTTACAAATAACTATTTTTTAAATATGCCGGTCAAAGTGAAAAGATCCGCTGCTTCTTTTTTTTTTTTTTTTTTTCGCAAAACATTTCTCCATTTTTTCTTTTCAATAAATATCCTTGAAACTGAACTAACTGAACTGTTGTCGGTCGCCTTTAGTTGAGAGTGCTGTCTGTTTCATTGAAACATATCGCAACATATCAATTCTCACCATCTTTCCCCTTGAACCTTAGATCAGCACCTTGTCATCTCCTTCGCTAACCCCTGGCTGACTCTTTGAATTTGCTGGTAACTGAGTTTATTAATAGCAAGTCAAGGGATGCTGTTAGTCTTCAGTCGGGTGATCATTCCCGTTGAGCATATGTAATAACCAGTTCCAGAGTCATTTCAAGGAAGTAACACTAAATTTTTTGATCGCTATAACAGACGATAGTGATCGCCATAACAGACGATAGTGATGATGAAGCTGATATAAGCCAACAAGACATACTTTGTCAAACAGATTTGGCTCACGAAAATGCTTGTTTACCCCAGCTAAAACCTGAATTTAACAGAGTTTTAAATAAGGTAAGAAAAATTTCAAAACTTTACCGTAAATCTACAAAAAATGAAATTTTGCAAGATTTTGTACGAGCGAACTTTGATAACAGAGAATATAAACTTATACTGGATTGCAGAACTCGGTGGAATGGCACATTCCATATGATTGAGAGATATTTGAAATTGAAAAGCTGCATTCCAAAAGATCTACGTGCAGAACTTTCCAAGATGCCGTCGCTGACGAAGAATGGAAATCTCTCAATTTACTATATGAAATTCTGCATTCAGTAGAAATTATTTTGAAGGCTATTTGCGCTGACGATACGGGTTTACTGAAAGCAGAATATTCTATAGAATTTTTATTGAATAAACTTAATATCATCGGCAACCCTTTGGCTCTAAATCTTCGTGAAAGACTTATGCATAGATATAATAAGAGAAGAAATGTCGAAACCTTGATTTTCTTGAGGTATTTAGATAACCCAAGGAAATTTAAAGGTGAGTCAATTTCTGGACATTTTCTATTTTTTAACGAAACAACATTTAAGGGAGTATGCTGAACAAACATATAGGAGATTATTTCCTGAACATGATGCTGAGAACACAACAGAATTATACAAAGAAAATGAAATAAGGGAACCTAGAAACAAATGTTACTGTTGTCCCATCTTCTTATGAAGGTAATGGACTCATTCGTGAATACACAAGCACAATGAAGAGCCCGAGATGGTAACAGATGGATTTGAAATTTCTAAAGAATTCGGGTACTATTTAAGAAGAGTGATCCCGGTGCGCGCACTCGCGCTAGCTAGTCGTGACTAGTCGATCCTACAACGACTACCTAGCAAAGTAAATAAAACACAAAGGATCGACTAGTCACGACTAGCTAGCGCGAGTGCGCGCACCGGGGCCACTCTTCTTAAGTAGTACCCGCGAAAACCGGTTTTGAGAATTACTTATTCTTGAACTCGGTTTTGGGAATTATCGGTCTCAAAGCAACGAAAATATTTTGACAAATTAAATTTAAATGTTGAGGCTTATAAACACCTTCCACGCTGCAATTGTTTTCGTTCCAGCACACGATCTCAGATCAGGTCACTTGATATGCAAGTACATCTCCGTAAATCTTTATTATTAATTTCTACAAAAAAAAAAAAAAAAAAATGATGCGATTTTCGCCATCAGCAAAACTACATTAGAACCATATTCTTTGAAAATGACCTGGTACAATTTGAAAAACTTGAAGTCATTGGAAGAAATTTTACGCGATTCTGAGGTAGGTACTCGGAAATCATAGGAGAGGGTAAGATAAAATTGATCTCCAATTACCCGGGGCTGGGCATGGATGGGCGGGCGGGGGGTAATTGGAAATCAATTTCGATTCCCCACCCCTTCACCCCTGAGAAATGTTAAGCGAGGTCACCTGAATGGAAATCTCCCTCGCTATCCTCCGGGGTAATGCCTTTCCCATTTTCTCTGTTGGTGCCAAGAGAAATGTTAAAATATGATAGAAAGCTGTATACAGCTATGGTACGACCACACTTGGAATTCGCATCATCAGTTTGGAACCCCTATCTTGCTCAGAACATTGACCTCCTGGAATCTGTCCAGAGACGTGCAACCAAACGCATACCCTCCATCAGACACCTACCATATTCTGAGCGCCTTGTTTCCCTGGGCATGGATTCACTGAAGCTCCGGCGTCTGGCGACGGACTTGGTAAACACCCACAAAGTTATCAACCACCTCACCAACAACAACACTGAACACCTTTTTGATCTCCATGTGTCTAACACACGTGGACATGCCTACAAAGTCAGAAAACAATACAGCTCCCATGACTTTCGGAAACATTTTTTCACGCTCAGAGTTGCTGAAGCATGGAATAAACTGCCTGCGTCAGTTGTTGACTGCCATGACACTGCATCCTTTAAGGCCCTCATGCTTTCCGAAATCCGCCGAAACTACACCTGGTTATATATACACTTTAGATGAGTTGTAGTGCACCTGAGCACTGTACACAATTATTATTATTATTATTATAAAGTGGCCTTTATGCGAAGGTAAAGAATACGAACACCCGGTGTTAAGTGTTAGGGTTTTTGTTACGCCGAAAACGGTTGGCCTGCGTATTCTTTACCTCCACCATGCTTTACTTAAACTATTTGTTATTCTATATTCACATTATATTGCCATTTTTGTTGTCGCTGCACCAGTCTTTGAGAAATTATCTGAATTGCAAATCCGGAAGTAATGGACTAATTTTTCGTGCTCTACTTCGTGCTTTTTACACCGTTTTTCAAAATGGAGGTTTACGTGAGACTTCGGCCACAAATTATCCAGAATCTCACTCAAATCGATGATGTTCTGGATTATTTACAGTCTGATGGTCATATCACAACTAGAAATTACGAAACTATAAAATCACAAAATACAGAAAGCAACAGCATTCGGAAAATGTTGGAGATTTTACAAAAAAGAAATTGTTTACCTGAAACGTTCATCAAGATTCTTTCCGAAACAGGAAACGAATCTTTAAAGAAACAATTCCAAGAATACTTTACGAAAATGGGAAGAGAAGTTGACCAAGAAAAACCAAAGCCACAAGCAAGAGACAAAAGGAAAATATTTATTCTGGAAGGTATGGACACAGACGAAAAATTACGTGAATGTTTTTCAAGAAGTAATCCAAACTGGGAAGTGTCTTTTATTTTTGGTTCTATAACCAAATTAAAGGAGGAAATTGCTTCCTTACCAGAGAATAAGTTCAGTTATTTTGATATAATTGTTGTATGTGATGAAGACTATAAATATATTACTAATAAAAGTCTGAAAACAATTTTGCCTCGTATTGAAAAAGAACTCTTACCAAAGTTTCCACCGAGCATCAGCACTTTTTTGATTATTGTTGATGTGAATGATGATAATGGTTATGTTTTTCATTCCGACACAAAACCTGTGAGTTTTGGTGATGCTCAGATTCGCAAACCAGTCTTTAGAATATTGAAAACAAAGTTCTTGCATGGATTCCTAGAAGCTTTCTTTAAAAGTGAGGAAACGTTCAATATTTTCATTGATAAAAAATTCCTATCGGAAAAAAGTCTTGTAGATAATAAACCAGTAGAAGAAACAACAGACAAAAGGAAAATATTTATTGTGGAAGGTCTGGAACAAGACGAAAAATTACACAAACATTTTGCAGAAAGAAATCCAGACTGGGATGTGTCTTTTCTTTTAAACCAAAAGTCGTTAATGCAACAAATTACTTCCATAGCTCTGAATGAATTTAGTTATTTTGATATTATTGTTCTATGTGATGAAGAGGGTAACCATATTACTAATGAAAGTCTGAAAACAATTTTGGCTCGTATTGAAAAAGAACTCTTACCAAAGTTTCCACCAAGCATCATCGCATTTTTGATAATTGTTGATGGGAATGATGATAACGGTTATGTTATTCATTCCGACACAAAACCTGTGAGTTTTGGTGATGCTCAGATCCCCAAACCCGTCTTCAGAATAGTGAAAAAGAATATTTTTGAAGACTACATAGAAACTTTCTTCAGACACGAGGAAATGTTCAATATCTTCATTGCTAAAAAATTCGATTTGGAAAACAATTTTATGAAAAATAATCCATCGGAAGGAAAAACAGATAAAAGGAAAATATTTATTGTGGAAGGTATGGAACAAAACGAAAAATTGCACGAACATTTTTCAAGAGATATTCCAGACTGGGATGTGTCTTTTATTTTTAGCCATGAGTCGTTAATGGAACAAATTGCTTCCATACCTCTGAATGAATTTAGTTTTTTTGATATTATTGTTGTATGTGATGAAGACTCTAATGAGATTACTAATGAAAGTCTGAGAACAATGCTATCCAAATATCCAACAAGCATCATCACATTTTTGATAACTGTTAATGAGATGGATGATAACAAAACTGAATCTCAGCCTGAGATTAACAATGATACTGAGGGTGTGATTGCATTATTGAAAAGGGAGTTTTTCCCTGAATTCTGGGATTCTTTCATTAAAAGTAAGGAAATGTTCAATGTTTTCATTCGAAAAGCTGATACAAGAAAACACCTAAGAATACAAGTTCATGGAAGAGAAAAACTTTTGTGAATCTTGGATTTTTAACTGATAAATTAACATTTTATTATATACTAAAAGCTAATTAACACGGGCTAAAATTAAGAATGGCACAAATTCCCTTTAATATTGCAGAATCACAGACAATAATAAATTGTTGTTTTATGGCATTTGGAAACTAAACAAATATAAGGTTTATATTAGATTTAATCCGACTAAAATATATTTCAGTGGCGTAAATATTTTTTGTTCTTATCTTTCATATGTTTGGGTTTTTTTTCTTTTCTAATTGAGTGTACCTACACACACACACATACATACACCCAGAACCATGCTAATAGTTTAGGAGTGAAATTTAAGATTTCTTGGTTTTCTGTGAATCAGTTTTGATGGAACTTTTCCCAGCAGGTTGCACAATATGGCAACACCATTCTTATACTTTCGTTATTCTCTGTAATGTCCTTTTTTTATTTCATAAATATTGATGACGTTCTTCTCCAAAACAGATCAAACCGTTTGCCCCACTGTCAGGGGTCTGGTTCCATCAGTGAACACAACTCATGTCTAACATCATGTACTTTTGGGCCTCAAACTCCTGTGACGGGGCATTAAAGGAGGCAGCATCAGGGGTTCTCTCACTGAAGCCTTGCTCCAGAGGATGTGATTTCTGATGGTTTTCGGTACATGAGGAAGTTTGGAGACGGTGAAAATGGCTTTGCTTGTTTGTCCAGGTTTCCCACATAACTTGTGGCCAATATTCCTTAATTACCTGACTGTCACAGTCTTGGAGGTCCCACAATCGGATTGTTTCTTCCTTGGCAAAGGGTTCTTCAGGAATCATCTAACCATGTCCACATGACAGCCTTACTTTGCAATGACATGAAGAGAGGTGCCTTTAGCACTTTCCTTGATGACGACAGACTTTTCTTCATCATTAACGCCTTTTCTATGTCCCTTAGAGAGGAGGGACACTATTTGCATGGTTCACCCAAAAACTGAAGAATCTAAAATAAAAAAGAAAGGACATTACAGAGAATAACGAAAGCATAAGAATGGTGTTGCCATAGTGTACAGACCAGCTGGGAAAAGTTCTATCAAAACTGATTCACAGAAAACCAAGAAATCTTAAATTTCACTGCTAAGCTATTAGCATGGTTCTGGGTGTACATATGTTATACATAGGAAATCCTTCTTTTCTCTGTTGAGGGCTTCTATGTCCCTTTATTAGACTATTTTCCTCAGTCATTGCATGGTGATCGCCATAAGCTTCAAGCTTATATAAATACCATTATTATTATTTACAGGACTAAAATACGCCGCCATATATCAAAACCATTCTCATGGTCATGTGGTGAGAATGGATAAGGATAGCTGTGTGAAAAAGTTCCACACCCTAGCGGTTGAGGGAACCTGTGGAAGAGGTAGACCTAGGAAGACCTGGGATGAAGTGGTGAAGCATGACCTTTGAACATTAGGCCTCACCGAGGCAATGACTAGTGACCGAGACTTTTGGAAATATGGTGTGCTTGAGAAGACTCACCAAGTACAAGTGAGACCATAACCTTGTGGCCTATGCCAGGGGTGTAAGCAGCCCACTTATGTGTGCCTTTCCTTCATTGGACACTAAACTCTGCTTGCGAAGACCTGTTGAGGCAAGTAAGATTGAAATCGAATTCAATGACTGGCATCCATGCTAGTGGAGTGCTAAGAGCACCATCCAGGTGTGATCGTTGTCAGAGCGGCTAACTGGCTTCTGTGCCGGTGGCATGTAAAAAACACCATTCGAGCGTGATCGTTACCAGCATTCCTGGAACTCCTGTTTTGGAATAGCAAATGATTCCCTTCTCACATTCTTTTTTTTTACTTTTTTTTTTTTTTTTACTTTTTTTTTTTTTTCTCTTGGATTTCCACAACATCTTGAAATCTTGTTTGAGTTTTCCATTACAAAGACTGAGCCTTAATTTCAGGGTCATAGATTCACTATTTGTCATCTTATGGCCATATCTGAAAAGTTTCTTTCTTCCTCAACACAATCAAAGAGATCCTGCACAGCTGAAACTTGATCTTTCTGAGACAACCACATTCTACACACTGGACTTCCAAGCACCGCTATGAACAATGGAAGTGAATGAGAACGTTGTAACTTAGTGTGAATTTGCAACAAAGTTTAAGGTCAATCTGTGCCAAGCAGCTTCACTCTGCGTATTTTAGCTGTTACCAAACAGAGCCTAATACTTTTTGATCAGACCTTATGTGTGTGTGTGTGTGTGTGTGTGTATATATACACACCCACACACGTGCATAAGTGTGTGTAAAAGGGTAATGGTAAAGGCCCACTTCATTTATGAATGACCGTAGAATTGCACCTGGAAAATTCCACAAGTTCAGGCAATGTTGTTTACAGAAGACCAGCAATCACCTATGCATACCAATCTCCCCTCCCCGTGCCACCGATGTCATCCAAGGGGAAGGCAAAGGGGCCGAGACAGCTGGGCACTAGTGATGTTGCAACTCATTTCTACACTTAAGTGAATTGGAAGAACATGAAATAAAGTGTCTTGCTCAAGAACACAACACACAGCCCAAGCTGGGAATCAAACTCACAACCTCATGACTGTAAGCTCGACACTCTAACCCATGGGTCACCAAACTACGGCCTACAGGCCAGGTCCAGCCCGCTGCCTTATAATGAAAAAAATAAACATGCTTTTATACTGCTTCTTACACTTCTTTGATTACACGTGTCATATGTATACTGAGTCAGTCAGTTCATGTGCTGTGTATTTCACCTGCCACATTAATTACATGTGCCTCGGACGAGTCAGTTATTAGTGATTGCAATTAAAACAAGAATATCTGACGCCGAGGCCTAAGACTGCTTTTGTTTTTTCTTCACCCTTCATTATGGCTACTAAGAAGAGAAAGGTTGATGATGAATGTTGCATTCTAAATAATAAAGAATGGGGAGAAATGTACTTCTTTGTGGAAACTATCGACCAGAAAGCTAGTTGCCTGATATGTTATGAAAGAGTACAATATTTGTCATCACTACAAAGCAAAACATCTCTCAACACATTCTAAATATTTTGGAAAGTTGCGGTCCGAGAAATTTGAATCTATGAAATGTAGTTTGGAATCTCAAAGTAATTTCTTTATGAAAAATTTTGCTGAAAATGAATCTATCACTCATGTAAGTTACAAAATAGTGAATAAGTTGGCAGAGTGAGGAAAACCATTTACTGACAGAAACTTTCTAAAAGAGTGCATGATGGAAGCAGCAAATGACTTGTGTCCTGAAAAAGCTAACATGTTTGGCTGTATCAGACTTTCAGCAAGTTCAGTTGTGCGGAGAATAGAAGAACTTGGAGAGAATATACAGTTACGGATACGTGAGAAAGCTAAGAAATTTTTGTGGTATTCTCCTGCAAGGGATGAGTCTGCTGGTCTCTCTAGAACATCACAACTTCTTGTGTCCATTTGTGGTTTTAATTGCAACTTTGAGATTATAGAAGAAATGGCATCCATTTGCAGTATACGTGGAACAACAACTGGCGAAGGTATTTTCATGGAGGTGCAGAAAACTTTGCAAAACGATAACCTTTAGTGGAATCAGCTTCGGTGTGTTACAGTCGATGGAGGAAAAAGCATGGCAGGAATGAGGAAGGGTTTGGTAGGGCGGATCCAGACCAAATTGCAGGAGCTTCAACTTCTGAAAGCTCTGTTTATACACTGCATTATACATCAGCAAGCACTCTGTGGAAAATACTTAGATATTTCTTGTGTACTAAAACCGGTTACAACTGTGGTGAACTTTTTTCGGAATCATGGGCTTAATCAGCGACAGTTCCAGGCTTTCCTTGAAGAAATGGATTCTAATTTCTGTGACTTGCCTTACTACACAGAAGTGAGATGGCTCAGTTGCAGTAAAGTCCTGTTTCGTTTTTATAAGCTCCGAAGAGAAACAGATCCTTTTCTCACCGAAAAGAATCGAGCTGATCCACAGCTGTCAGATCCTTCGTGGTTATCAAAGTTGTCGTTTTTAGTTGACGTCACTTCTCATACGAATGAATTGAATTTAAAACTGCAAAGAAAGAATAACCTTGTCTGTGATCTCTATAGAATTATTGCAGCATTTTGGAGAAGGCCATTATTGTTTGAAGCATGGCTTGAAGGAGAAAACTTCTCTCATTTTCAGTGTTTTCAAGAGTTTTGCACAGAAAATGTGGAACATGTTAACCTTGAGTTTCAGAAAGAAATTATTCGGGTCTTAAATACGCATTTTTCTCAAAGATTTTAAAATCTTGGACAGAATTGAGAATGAAATCCTTTTGTTAGAGAATCCCTTTGATCTGTTCTCTTCATAACATGCCAACTGAACTACAACTGGAGCAAATTTTTTCAAAACTGAAATGTGTGAAGTCAATACATCAGACAAGGTTCACTGATAAATATTTGAAAGCAATTCTTATGGTTGGCTGCAGCAATAATAAAGCAAACGTTGATGATATTTTATGCAATTCAGCTACATACCCACTTTTTCTAAAAATTCTTGTTTACTGCTTTTATTATTTTGCGCATTTTATAATAATAAATAATAATGAAATTATTGTATACAGTGCTCAGGTGCACCACAACTTGTCAGAAAGTGCATATAAAGTACATGCAGTAGTGTAGAAATGTCTGGAAAGTGAACATGCTTGTGTGTGTATGGAGGGGAGAAAATCAAGTGTAGTGTTGGCGAATCTCAGGAAGCATGGAAGTCTTGAAGGAAACAGTGCTCCGACAACTAACAATCGATGTCGGCAGTTTGTTCCATGCTTCAGCAACTCTCAGCGTGAAAAAATGTTTCCTGAAGTCATGGGAGCTGTGCTGTTTTCTTACTTTGTAAATATGTCCACGGGTGTTAGATGGGTGGAGTTTGAAGAGGTGCTCAGAGTTATTGTTTGTGCGATGGTTGATAATTTTATGGGTGTCTGCCAAGTCAGCTGCCAGACGTCGGAGTTTCAATGTGTCCATGCCCAGGGAAGTAAGGCGTTCAGGATATGGCAAATGCCTGATGGAGGGTATTCTTTTGGTTGGGCAAGATAGGGGTTCCAGACCGGTGATGCAAATTCCAGGTGAGGTCCTACCATAGCTATATAAAGCCGCAGATAGATAGCCGGAGAGCGGCTCACAAAGGATTTGGTGAGTGATGCCAAGACACCCTCAGCCTTCTTGACAATTTTATGTATTGCTAAATAAATAGGTTGACTGTCTTTATCGTTTGTGTACATTCAGTGTATTCTATGTTGTACTTAATTGAACAAAATATTTATCCGGCCCACCCTTGGCATTCTTTTAGCTATATCTGGCCCACTATGATAAAAGTTTGGTGACCCATAGCTTCCCAAAGTGGGAGTTTTCAACTTGCAGGTGGGTGATGGGCAAATTTCTAGAAAATGGTGGGCGATGTGAACATTTCGTGGGTGACAATGAATTTTTAGAAATCAAGTCTGCATTTACTGATATCTAAGCAAGCCTAGAATAAGGATGCACTTTTATCGATTTGACTACTTGTATTAAAAAAGTGGACTTATTTATCGATGAAATATTTTTGTTGCACAGTCATTGAGGTGGTCGTCATATGAGCTAAAAATAGCAGCCAAATAGGCCTAGGCCTTAAATCACGTTTTTTTTTTGGTTTTTTTTTTGCATAATGGTAGTCCCTCAAAAAATTTCCGAAAACTCCGAAAAATAAAAAAGTTATGAGGAGTTACATGTTGTGTCTAATTCTGTGGTTTCATATCAAATCACAAGTGCTATTTTCAGGATGTTGACAAAATTTGCAATCCCGCACAAAATGACAGCTTTGAAATCGTATTTCTTGACTGGGTGAAAATGATCAAACTTTAAACCTCTATAACTTTTTTAAAATGTTTTTTCTGGAAAAAGTTGAAGAACCCCAGCAATTTAGCTTGGAAAGCTACATTAATATGCCAAATTTTAACATTTTCAATAAACTTTAATTTTTGAAATGCTGGCAGCCAAACGAACTAGATCCGTATTTGCTCCAGTAAAGACGTGTCATCTGACTCTGCTCTATTGACTTCTCTTTGGGAATACCATACTACCTCTCTGACGCCGTCCACAGAAATTCGTTTTCACATTTTCACTTTACTGATGTTTCCAGTCAAGAGAATTTGTCGACAGTACAGTAGTGTTTGTTTCAATATATTCCTTCTCCTCAGAACTGTCGGTTACCAATCTTCCTTCTTTGCCATCAAACATTGACCAACGAAGCAATTAAACCTTCACGCTTGAAGTATCACTTTGTTGCAAAGCATTCTCACAAGAAGGACAAGCCGTTATCACACTTTTTGCAACTGAGCTCCTCTTTCAAAGAGCAAACACAAACATTCAACACGCTGCTCCAGGAAACTAGTAAACGGGACAATGACGGGTTGATTGCATTGCTTGTTGCAAAGTCTGGGAAGTCTCACACAATTGGAGAAACATTACTTTGCCTGGTTATCAAAGAGGTTTTGTCAACCGTTATGCACGAATAACCCAATAACATTATGAAGAAGATCCCATTTAGTATTAACATGGTTTCTCAACACATTGATGAAATGGCTAACGGTGTCAAACATCAGCTCATTAATATCCTCCAGCATTCTGAATTTTCTATACAAGTGGATGAGTCAATTGTTGTGGACAATCAGTATTTGATGATGGTATATGTTCGATATTTCAGTGAAGACCTTCAGCCATTAACCAGCTTGGAAGAAGACCGTCGCAGAGAGGGAAGACCTTCAAAATTGGATGAAGATATTTTGAAGGCAAAAACCGAAGAAAACTCAAATATCACGACTGAAGAACTTGCAGAAGAGTTGAAAGTTTCTAAAAGTACTACTCATGAGCACTTAGTGAAGCTAGGATACATTTCTTGCTATAATGTATGGGTCCCTCACAAACTCTCAGAAAAGAATTGCTTGGACCGGTATTCCGTTTGCGGTGTGCTTTTGAAACAGAATGAAAGCATGCCTGTTTTGAAACAACTTGTGACTGAAGATGAAAAATGGACTGTGTACGAATGCATGGTGTGGAAAAGGGTCTCCCAAAACAATAACCAAAGATGACCATCCATGCCAAAAAAAGCTATGCTTTTTGTTTGGTGAGATCATAAAGGCCTCTCTTACAAAACCAGACCGTTAATTCTGATGTGTACTGTCGTCAGCTGGCTAATTTGAGCCAAAACATCAAAGAATTGAGGCCAGAGATTGCCAACAGGAAAGGAGTAGTGTCCCAACATGACTATGCCTGACCACATGTGTCTTGGGCTATTCGAACAAAGTTACATGAACCTGGCTGGCATCTCTTACCCCATCCACCACATTCTCCTGATATAGCGCCATCCAATTACCATTTGTTTTCGTCTTTACAGATCTCATTGCAAGGAAAAACATTCAACAATTTAGATGGAGTCAAAATGCATCTAGATAACTTTTTTCTTCAAAACCAAATTTTGTGCTGATGGAATATTTAAATTGCCTGAAAGAGGGTCAAAAGTCATTAATAATAATGGAAATTATTTCAATGAATAAAATTTATTGAAAGGGCAAATATTTATATCCCTTTTTTCATATTCAGAACTTTCCAGACAACCTGATAGAAACAGACATGTGAATGTGTCTGTGTATATTTACAAATATGTGTAAAACGTGTGAGTGTGAGCGTATCTGCTGAATTCTCTCCTAATGTGCAGTCATCTGTAACTGATGATGGAATCTGCTACACAGCAGGGTGTGTGATAACAGATGTCTGCCACTAATAGGACATTAAATGACACTCACTCACCAACACACGTGTGTGTGTGTGTGTGCTTATGTCTATATATGTGTTCATGTCTACGAGTGGATAGCCATCCTTCTTAATTTTAACTTTCTTTGACAGTTTTCTTTTCCCTATCCTTTATGATTTTAATTTATGTTATATATTGAATGTCAACTATAACCAATCTCATTTGCGAGTTACAATCATTCTACCCTCTGTGAGTGTACCCACATACAACGAGCGAGAACAATGTGTCAGTCTATCTGGTGGGACAGCTATTTCTACACAAAGCACCTGAAGTGACTCGGCCTGCACCGATCGATGCAACGCAACTAGATGCACAATATCCTACCCCTAAGGGACAGCTGCAGGATGGGTCGAAATGATTGCCGCATTAAATAAAGATTCATACTAAATCCATTTTCTCAACAAACTCTGCAGGTTTCTTGATATAAATCCAATGAAAATTACATTGTAACTGTGGACGACATCAGCTAGCCCAAACGGTGAATGTGCTTTAAACATACTATTAGGCATATACCCAAAGTCAAATAATTACTTTTATATATATGTATATATGTGCATAGGAGTGGCTGTGTGGTAAGAAGCTTGCTTCTGGTATAGCGTTTGTCAGTTGGATTGTGGATTCTGAGTGCAACACATGTTTTTTGGTTGTGTTGGCAGTGCAACGTTTTTCCTCTTGTTTAATGGAGGGGCGTTGGGTGAGGAGCTGTGAAGGCTTGAATTGTGCAGACTTTGTGTTGTCTGAGGAAGAGATAGTGGAGTGTTTGAAAAGAATTGATGAGAAAATGGGAGCAAAAAATGATGCTGCAGTGGCAAAAAAAGAAAAATTGAAGATGTGAGTTTGGAAGAATTAAGTAAATTTTCAAAAATGCTTAAAAGTGAAGGTTTTCTCTCCCAAAGAAGTTCTAAAGGAGAAACAAGAAAGAACAATTATTTACAGGACATGTAGCAGCAAAAAGAATTGAAGTCCTGTTGATGGTGCAAGTTGAAAAGGAACTTAGATCAATGTGGCAAGGGAT
>NC_043022.1:17242568-17247568 GCF_006345805.1 Octopus sinensis
CAACCCATACCAGCATGGAAAACGGGTGTTAAATGATGGCGATGAGGTGGAATTTGGAAGATTGCCCTAAAATATTTTGAAATGTGAATTATTATAAAATCTAGAAAAATCTCCCCACAAAGCAGGGAAATTTTGATTTATGCCCCAGAGTTATTCCAAAAGTCCCCCTCTCCCTCCATATATGTGTGTGTGTGTCCATACATACTTATATATTTGTATAAGTATGTATGTGTGTACGAATGTGTGTGTGTGTGTGTGTGTATATGGTTAAGAAGTTTGCTTCCCAACCACATGGTTCGGGGTTCAATCCCACAGCTTGGCACCTAGGGCAAGTGTCTTCTATTATAGCCTCAGGCGACCAAAGCCTTGTGAGTGGATTTGGTAAACACATTGAAAGAAGCTTGTTGTGTGTGTGTTTGTGTGTTTATAATTGTTTTTATGTGAATTATCGAATGAAAGGTAATACTTTTGCTACTTGAGAGTAATCCTTATTTTTATACTGTCGGCTCAGTGGTTAGAGCGTCGAGCTTATGATTGTGAGGTTGTGAGTTTGAATCCTGGACTGGGCTGCATGTTGTCTTCTTGAGCAAGACACTTTATTTCACGTTGCTCCAGTTCCCTCAACTGTAGAAATGAGTTGCGACATCACTGGTGCCAAGCTGTATCGGCCCCTTCACCTTTCCCTTGGATAACATCGGTGGTGTATAGAGAGGGGAAGCTGGTATGCATGGGTGACTGTTGGTCTTCCATAAACAACCTTGCTCGGACTTGTACCTCAGAGGGTAACTTTCTAGGTGCAATCCCACGGTCAGTCATGACCGAAAGGGGTCTCAGAGATATATATATATGTGTGTGTGTGAATACGTACAGTGGGGTTTCTTTTAGTTTCCATCTACGAAATGCAGTGACAACATTGGTCAGCCTGAGGCTATGGTTGAAGACACTTGTCCGAGTGTCTTGTAGCATAACCTTGGGATTGAAGTCAAAACTATGTGAGTGGGGAGCAAGTGGACGGTAAAATCAAGGACACACAGACAAAAATAATAGATGTGAGGTGTTTGCTTATGTGCTTTTATGTCAAGGTTGACTTAGCCATCTGTTTTACAGAGGTTGATAAAAATATATACACAAAGAAAGTATAGGTAATCAATAGGATCAATGAAAATCTTTAGAGACAATGCTCCAGCATGGCCTTACTGAAAACTTCTAAAGCAATGCCCCAGCATGGCCCTGTTGAAAAAGCATCAAAAGAATGACATAAAACGCTTTTTAAAAACTGTTTTAATGACAGAAAGTTTGAGTCTAAATGGAGCATCAATTCAGTCCGTAGGAGTGTTGGCCACAGTTGGAGGGCTTTCTATCAACGGAAATTGTGAGTTTATCACAGGAGTACTCCACAAGGAACCTAGGGAAACGGGAGTATGTAGGGTGGTGGTTTTTGTTGTGGTGAGACAACCTTGTCTTCTAGTTGTGCCCTCAAGGAGTTTCACTTATTTTTGTCCCTCTTGCAAATGACAACAATATCTCTGCAACTATGTCTGTGTAGATGTATGTATGTATGTATATATATATATATATATATATATATATATATATAGACACATGTATATATATATATATATATATTATGCATATTAATATATATATATATATATAATTTAATGTAAACATATGTACAGACACACATACACACATGTATGTTTGCATACATATATGATATATATATATATATATATATATAATTTAATGTACACATATGTACAGACACATATACACACATGTATGATTGCATACATATATATATATATATATATATATATATATATATACATATACATATATATATATATACGTATATGTATGTTTCATTCCAGTTTATCAAAAACAATTGAAAGGAAAATACACCTTATCCAATTAGCAGTTGTTTGAATTCATAATTAATTGAATTGTAATAAATTATAATATATTATTATAATAAATATGCAAAATAGATTGATGGTAAAGTGTTATAATGTCGCATTTTATTGAAATGACTGTCTTTTATTAAAATGTGTGTGTGTGTGTTTGGGTGGGTGTGTATACAATGTGAAAACAGCAGTTTTTTAGCCAGGAATCTCAAACATGACCACACACAAAACACATACAAGATCTACTCCAGCTTTTACACTGTAATAATAACAATGGAATCTGATTTAGACACAAGGCTGCCAGTTTCGAGGGGAGGGGGAGGTCTAGCTGACATCAATGGCCCCCAGTACCTGACTGGTACTTTATGTTATCAACCACAGTGGAATGAAAAGCAAAACCAACTTTCACTAGATTTGAACTCAGCACATAAGCATCTAGTTTTAGATAGTGCAATAATCCTTTCCATTTTAGGCACAAGGCCTGCAATTTTGGAAGAGGCGTTTAACTGATTATGTCGACCCCGAAAAAATGAAAAGTAAATTCTAGCCTTGAAGAATTTGAACTCAGAACACAAAGACAGAAGAAATGGTGCATTTTGTCTGGTATGCTGATTCCGTCAGCTCACCAATAAGAAGAACCATTTTAATGAAATGACACAACATAACCTTTTTTAATCAGAATTAATTGAATATTTGCTACGGATTGATTAGTCATTGATTCCTTTGAAATTATTTATTCAATCAATTGTTTTTTCAGTAAATTGTTCTCCCATTTTTCTACTGTCTATATAACATATTTATATACAAATATATATGTACATGCATATGTGTGTGTGTGTGTGTGTGTATATATATATATAGATTCATACATACATACATACATATGTATGTATTGGGTTGACAAATAAATTTGTTTCTTCACAATGTTATTTGAATTAACCAGAAGATATTTTTATTGCAGTGTTTTATAGTATTTTTTTAATCTCTTTTCTTCCTCTACAACCTTTGCTTATCATTTTTGAAATTTCAATAAATTTTACCTTTTTTCAGACTAAAATCGATGGCACGCCAAACAGAAAAGGAAACTTCCCCCGCATTTTCGCCATCTGCTTTTTCGGTTTTCATTATTAAAGTTCCAAAGCGGCCCGGGCTGTGTGTAGAGAAGCCTCTCTCACTCAAAGAACTGCTCAGAAATGGTTCTCATGCTTCAAACAGGGGAAACAGTACATCACTGACTCTCCTAGTTCAGTTCAATGAGGATTGATTGAATGAATTCCTTCATTAGGAGGACCTGTGCCTGGAATTCTCCAGGGAATTGGTCAAGCAGATGGGATGCTCTCGGGATGACGGTCACTTGTCCACCTTTACATAAGGAGAAGGTCCAAAAACTCGGTGCAAGGGAACCACACGCTCTGAATGGAAGAGACAAACTCTAGTGCTCCTCTATCACTGCCAGTTTGCTCACTCAACACCAAGCTACGCATGGACACAGAAATTTCTTTACCACATCGTTATTATCAATGAAAAACAGTGTCTTTTTGTTAATCTGAAGCAGAAAGAAGAATGGCTGACTCCCAAAGAGGAAGCAACACCTCGAAACAAGCCAGAGCAAAACAATAATCTGTGCTTGATAGAATTAGGAAGGGCTAATCCACCATGGAATACTGGGAAACAACAACACAGTCAGTGCAGAGTTTAATGTTTAGCAAATGAACCAATCAGCTGAAAAAGGTCACCAAGCTGAAATGAGCCAACAGGTGACATGCTGTGCCTTTTTGACACAACAGCACTTGTCCCTGTCTCCATAATTTTATCAAAAATGCTCTTCAAAAGTTCCATTGAGAAATTCTATCACACCCACCATATTCTCTTGATGTAGGGCTTTCAGATAATCACCCTTTTTCAGTTGCCCTAAAACAGTCAGCAAGGCATTTTGTCCAACAGCTGAAATTGGAGCTGAAAGCATGTGGGTCTGTGAAATTTTTGAGTCAAGATCCAATGGTTCCTGGTGTCAAGACATTGATAGTGGAACAGTGTCAGGAAGTTGTGAACAATGAAGGAGAAAAGAGGCTTAGCGACAGATTTGATTGAATTGTTGATTGAAGATAAACTTAAAATAAATGGGATAAACAAACGAATTTATCTGACAACCCAAATATGTATATATAGATGTCTGTGTGTATACACACACACACATATATATATAAAATAACATATATATATAATAACATATATATTATACTATATATATTTACATATATATATATACACATATATATATATACATATATACATATATATATACATATATATATATATACATATATTATATAATATATATAAATATATATATATATAAATATATATTAAGATATATATAAATATATATAATATTATATATACAATAATATACCTATATATAAATACATATATATATACATATATAATATATACATATATATATACATATATATAAATACATAATATACATAATATATATATACATATATATATATATATACATATATATATATTATACATATATATATAATACATACATACATATATATATAAATACATATATATATACATCATCATCATCATCGTTTAACGTCCGCTTTCCATGCTAGCATGGGTTGGACGGTTCAACTGGGGTTCAACATATATATATATATAAATACATATTATATATATACATATATATATATATAATATATATATATATAATCTATATATATATATATATACATACATATATATATAAATACATATATATATAAATACATATATATATAAATACATATATATATAAATACATATATAATAAATACATAATATATAAATACATATATATATAAATACATAGATATATATATATATATATATATATATATATATATACATATATATATATATAAATACATACATATATCTATATATACATACATAATATATATATAAATACATACATATATATATATATACATACATTATATATATATATATACATACATATATATATATATATATACATACATATATACATACATATATATATAATACATACATATATATATATATACATAATATATA
>NC_043022.1:17255068-17368617 GCF_006345805.1 Octopus sinensis
GACTCAGCTCAGCCTCTGTTGCCATGACGAAGTTTAACAACAACGGAAAAACAATTTCATTGGTTTTCCAACAAGACCTTAGTGACTATGAAAATGTCTAGAGTGGCACCCCAATGTCTGGCTGCATTAGTTAAGGGATCTTGACGAAAAGTCATTTTGAGATGTATTTGGTTATACTACTAAATATAGACACACACACACACGTGTGTATGTTTGTGTGGGCACACATATATACGTGTGTGTGTGTGTTTTCATGCCTTCCTGTCTTGACATCACCTCTCAACTGTCATCAAACATCATCATCATACAAGTAGTGTCATTTGTTTACAGTTTTCTTGTAAAAAAAAAATACTGTTAAAAGGACTTGGGAGAAATATCAACTCATTTGGGAACTGGTGAGTGTTGGCAACAGAGAGAGCATCCAGCTATAGAAAAAAAATCTGTCTCAATAAATTTTGCCTGACCCATGCAAGTTTGGAAAAGTGGATGGTATTAGGCGGCGAGCTGGCAGAATCGTTAGCACGCCGGGCGAAATACGTAGCGGTATTTCGCCTGTCGTTACGTTCTGAGTTCAAATTCCGCCGGGGTCGACTTTGCCTTTCATCTTCTCGGGTTCGATAAATAAAGTACCAGTTACGCACTGGGGTCGATGTAATCGACTTAATACCTATGTCTGTCCTTGTTTGTCCCCTCTGTGTTTAGCCCCTTGTGGGTAATAAAGATATAGAAATAGGTATTTGTGTCTGGCATTTGACAGGGCACAATGTCCAGTAATCTGTTGGTCACTAACGAAACTATCAACAAATGGGTAGTGAAGGCCATAGTGGCCATACTGGTCAAAGCTGCAGGAAGTAGAATAAGAGTCAACAACAGCTTCGGTGATGAATTTCGATGAGCAGCTCTCAACCAGAATCCCTAGGACCCTTGGGGTCCAAATAAGGTTTTGTGGTTGAAATTTATGTGCAATAAAGTGCTTCTAATTCTACAAGTGCAAGAGTGGCTGTGTGGTAAGCAACTTGCTTCCCAACCACATGGTTCTGGGTTCTTCTACTACAGCCTTGGACTGGTCAAAGCTTTGTGAGTAGATTTGGCAGATAGAAACTGAAAGAAGCCCGTCATATATGTGTGTGTGTGTGTATGTGTTTGTCTCCACCACCATCGCTTCACAACCGATGCTGGTGTGTTTACGTCCCCTGTAACTTAATGGTTCGGCAAAAGAGACCGATAGAATAAGTACTAGGCTTACAAAGAATAAGTCCTGGGGTCAATTTGTTTGACTAAAGGCGGTGCTCCAGCATGGCCGCAGTCGAATGACTGAAACAAGTAAAAGAAAATAAAAGTAAAGGAATACACAAAATATTTTAATTTTTTATATAATTCCTAATAAAGTTTAATTATAATGTTTAATTATAATTATATAATTATAATTTTTAATTATAAGAAAACAGTAGAATTTTCCTTTATACACCTCGAATAGTTATGGGGACTGAGTAGACTAAAATAGGAATCAAAGGAGTTCATAGGTTAAAAAATGGTTGAGGATCACAGATTTAAATTGAAGGTAGGAGTCCATCAAGGGTCAGTGTTTGGTTCCCTCCTAATCATCAGAATCCTACAAGCCATGAAAAAGGAGCTTAGGACTGGCTGCACATGGCAACCCCTATATTCTGATCATTTGATTCTCATGGCTGAAGCTAGAGTGCAATTAGAGAAGAAATCCAAAGGAGGGAAGCTAAACCTAAAATCAAGAAGCCTCCATGTCAACTGAGCAAAGACACAAAATTTTAGCAAATTAGAAAGACGACAGGACCCTTGCTATCTTCAGGGGAATCATCTTGCTTGAAAAGTTCATATAAACTCTAAACAGGACATTTCCAACACCGTCTCTCTCTCTCTCTCTCTGATTGTTTCACTATCTTTCTCTCTAATTCTCTCTCACCTTCCTCGTCCTACTGAGATAGTCAAACTATCTCCTCTCCCATAAGATGACTATCTCTGTCCCTCTGTTATCCTCTAACCTCTCAGCTGGTACACACCCACTTTGTTCAGTTCCTTCTCTCAGCTGAGAGGTCTTTGTCTTGCAGGTTAATTAATGACCCCATTGATGCTGGTGCCATGTAAAGAGTACCTGTGCCAAGTGCCACTTAAAAAGCTCCACTGCCGGTGTCACATAAAAAGCACCCAGTACACTCTATAAAAAGGTTGGTGTTAGGAAGGGCATCCAGACATAGAAACCATGCCAAAACAGCCAAAGGGACCAGGTGCAACTCTCCAGCTTGCCAGCTTCTTGCCAAATTGTCCATCCCATGCCAACATGGAAAACTGATGTTAAACGATGATGATGATGATGGTTACCCAATATAAACCATGGGCACACAAAGGACCTAGTGGAATGACAGGCAGACAGAGAAGGTCAGCTTGTCTGTGATAGTTGCACTGGATCAGTGTGTCCTACAAACCCACTGAAAATCGATTCCCTTAAAAGCCCAGAGAGTTCATTAGAAGTAGTTGATAGGCTTTGTTACCTGGGGGACAATACGTACCTGAAGAAGTGGTTGCTCTGATGATGTAGCAGCCAGAGTAAGAAAGGGTGGGAAACATTTCAGGGAGCTACTATCACTGCTGTGTAGAAGAGAGAAATGGGGCCTTGGATGGAGAGGACTTGAGGCGACTGGAAAGAAATGAAGCTAGAAAGCTTCATGAGATGAGCAATGGAAGCTGGCACGAATGAACAGTTTAGTCATCATTACTCTGTGAGGAGTTTAGGGCTGGTTTGTATGTATGTAGTTTATTCTTGTAAATAAAAGTTCATCCAGGAAATGGATTTTATACGTAAACCTGATGAGTCAATATTTTTGTGGTATAAGTAAAATAATACCAATGCAACCTACTGTTATATATTCATCATCATCATCATTTAATGTCTGTTGTCCATGCTGACATGGGTTGGATGGTTTGACCAGGGCTGGTAAGCTGAGGGACACAACAGACTCCACTCTGATTTGGCATGGTTTCTACAGCTGGATGCCCTTACGTGCCAGTGGAATGACTCCAGTGTCTGCTATGACTATGATTTCGCTTATCTTGATGGGTCAGCATATTGCCAAAGGTCTTGGTCATTTGTCATTGCCTCCATGAGGCCCAACACTTGAAAGGTGCATCTTACTTGCCACTGGCATGGGTACCAGTTATGCAACACAGGCATCAGCCACGTTACCTTGATGTGGCCCATCACTCAACAGGTGCTTTTCACATGCCACTGGCACGGGTGCCTCTGTGAGGACCAACGCCCATACCAATACTTTTCTGCTAAAAAATCAATAAAACAATTGTATCTCATCCCCTGGAAGATATCTGATCCTGTATATCTCAACACCCTACTCCCAACTTCAATTGCATGGCCTTGTCTTGTGAGTTACTCAGGGACTGCTGGTGCCACGTAAAAAGGACCCAGTACACTCTATGAAGAGGTTGGCATTAAGAAGGGCATCCACGTATGGAAACCATACAGAAGAAAATATTGGCACTTGGCCCAGTCCTCTGGTTTGTTAGCTCCTCTCATGACATCCAACCCATGCCAGCAAGGGGAAAACGACGTTAAACAACGATGATGAAAATAACGATATATGCGTGCGTACGTGTGTGTGTGTGTGTGTGTGTGTCTAGTCTATACATATTACATATATAAATATATATATGTAATATGTACGTACAGGTTTGGTGATGTATACACGTTTGTATGTATATCATATCCATACATATACATAGATACATACACATACATGCATATATATATATATATATATTATATATATATATATATATATAATATATATATATATATATATATATATATACACACATACATACACACACGCGCACGCACAGTTATATGACCCAACCATGCCCCACCCACGAAACGTTAAAAAAGCGAGTGAATTTCCGTTGAAAACCATCTAGAAATATGAAATGTTTGCCTTTAACCAAGATATAAAAATAATTTTATTAAAGGAAGAGAAGGAGAGAAACCTAAATGAAAGTGAAAATTCCCAAGCTAATAAAGCTGGCCACAATGTTCGCGATAGTAGTTGCAGTGAAAGACAAGATGAAACTCGTTTCGTTTCGTGTTCCTTTTCTTCGGATTTTTGTTAAATTTAATCTAACCTAAATTTCATTAGTAAAATTAAACACGCCACAATTTGAAGCAAGACTTTAAAAGAAACTATCAGAAATGTTTATATAAATATTACATCTCTCTCAGATCGTGTTTATAAATCTGTTGGTATTGATTACACAAAGTGTGACATAGTAATTAGCACATATTCTTGTTTCGAAAACAATAATTTATTACAATTATATGGCCGAAAGATTTATTTTAATATATTAACCGTCTAAATGTTAATCTTAATCCTAAATATGGTTTGTAGTAAAATATTCTTTCTCATTTCCTATATATCGACATTTCATTCATAAGTATTGAATGAATGAGGCATGTCCAAAGTGAGGAACACATCCTAAGCTGAAACGAAATTTAACCCCGATCTAGTCTTCTTGTAAGGAATCGCCAAAATTATTTTCTTTATTTTTATCTTTTGAATAATAATATAAGCAAGAATTTATGAAAATGTTAGGGTTGTACGGGATGGCTATGCGCAGTTATCTGCGAGTACGTGTGTATACATACATTATATATATATACTGCATGTATACATTTATGTGTATGTTTTATATAAACACTTTCAGACAAAAGTGTTTTAGTAACACACATCTACCTATGTATGTGTGTGTGTATGTAAGGATATAACACACACACACATGCACAAACATATATAAAGACTTGACAATTTTTTACGTTCAAAAACATGTAAGCGCTCGATACATGCCTGAATAGGATGCCTGATTCTACACACACACACACACGCACAATCACACACAGAGGTACTGTAGTTAGGTAATTAGGCAATTTTGTCGGTGCTTCCTGTCTCGGGTTGAACACCAGACATGAATGCACAGTGAAGTGTGAATGGGGTGTGGTGTGTATGTATGTATATGTATATATATTTATATATATATATATATATATATAATATACGCAAGGTGATCATGTTCTTTCTCGCTCGTATTTTATACATGGTGTGAGCAGAGTACATACCTGTGTGGCGTCCAGGAGTATATCGACCGTGACCAGGGCATTCGATGCTGCCTCACACAGGGCGTTATATATGAAGATGTCAGTGAAAAGGAACATGGAGATTTTGATAGAGAATCTGGCTTGGCGAATGGTATCTAAGATGACATCGTGAATGTGGGGCAAAGAGTCAAATAGGGGTGGCTGAAACAACACACAAACTTCAGTCTTGGGCAACGTTGGGGGTATCCGATGCGGACTGGAACCTGGCACAAATGCGTACGGATTGAAACGGCTATCCGTCGTATCTTCTTGCTTGTCATCGCTGCTTGAATTCGATTGGGGTACCACCGCATCACCGTCGTCGCCAGCCTCTTTGTCTTCCGTCTGCTTGTCCCGAACCTGTCCATCGCTACTATCTCCAACTCTATTTCCATCGCCTATAAGTTGAGACACCCTAACATCGCCATCACCATCGCCAGCACCCTCGTCGACATCAACGCCACCAATTTGAGCTTGAAGCTTAATTCCAGACTGACCTGTCCATTGATGAATTCGACTGGTTTTTAAGATGAACTGTAGTCGTTCACTGGCTGAGATACTTCCCTGATCTTGGAAATATTTCTCTTCCTCGTCGCTCAGGAATAAAGGAATATTGTTCGTTTCTAAATATGTGTAGAAGGCTTCCAAACCTTCGTTTGCCAAAACGAAAACCGATTCGTACTGGTTCTGCAGCAGGTTCTCCGACATTGCTGTTGATGTTGTCATTATCTTGCTGCCAAGATCGCGACTACTGCTACTACGGCTACTGCTGCTACTACTACTAGTACTACTACTGCTGTTGCTGCTACTGCTGCTGTTGCTACTACCACTGTTGTTGCTGCTGCTGCTACTATTCCTTGTTGTTGTTGTTGTACAAGATATGGACGACGTCGACCCTGCTACTGCTGGCTCTCAGTTTCAAGTTTCTCATGGGAAACCTTTAAAAGATAAAAAGTGAAACAAAAAAAAAGAGAGACAAAGAAACAACGACATTTTCACATCGTCTTCCGCGGCTGTTTTCCATCAACCCCGACCAGTTTTTCACACCCAGAAAACAACCCCTTAATCGTCGTCTCCTGTGATCCCACATATCTCATCCAGTCTTTATTTCTTTCATTCTTCGTCGATGCTATTTATTGCTGGGCCCAGTGGGTCTCATCCAGGACCCACCAGGATCCTGGGTGGGGTCTATATAAGGTTTTGTTGATAAAATTCTCGTACAACAAATTAGTTATACGTCTAAAATACACAGAAACAATTTTAGCAATTTTTTTAAAATACAGTTCCTAATAATACTTAATTATAAAAATTAAAGGATTTTTAAACATGGAATGGTTATGAGGGTCCATCTGAGCAAAATATTAATCAAAGGGGGTCCGTGGGGTAAAATAAGTTGAGAGCCCCTGAGTTAAACGAAATTTAACACAAAAAGGTTTTAAATAATAGTTTCTGATTTAATTACAGGGACAGTAATTTTGAAGGGAAGGGGTTAATCGATTAGAACGACCCCAGTACTTGACTGGTATTTTATTTTAGCAACCCTAAAAAGAAAAAAAAAGAAGAAAACTAAGGCACAGTTGACCCCGATGACATAGCAACACGACCAGGTGATAAATAATAAGCCCCTTATTAACTGCAGAATTTTTAAAATGTCAAAAAGTCTGTTCCGAAGAATTAGTAAAATGTTTATCGTATTAAATGTTGATGGCAACATTTTTTGGCGGGTGTCCGAAAAAAGTTGCGGCCCGACTAAGTGGGCAGGAGCGAAAGATTAAAAGACAAAAAATGCTTCTCGCATAAAAAATATTTCAACATTATTTTAAAAACAATCTATCAGCTGGTTGCTTCTTGGATTTTCGTCGCCTGGACACGAGGATTACCTTAGCTTCACTCTTACAGTCGCTGTTGTTATCAATGACGATGATGATGATGATGAGGGTGGTAGTGGTGGTCATGGCGATAATGATGATGATGATGATGGCGAGGGTGATAATGACAGTGATGACGATGATGATGATGATAGTGTTGCTGTTTCTGATGATGATGATGTCACAGCAATTAAATGTTGTCTACCTGTCAGGGATGTTGTTGTTACCGACGATGCTGCACTCGTTGGTGTTGCAGTCCCTTGCATTGCAACCACCGCTGCTGCCGTTCCTTGTTGCAACCGATTATCTTTTTCCTATGACTGCTGCTGCTGCTTCATCTGATCATTCATTACGGCAATCAGTAATGTTGATAGATGAGAGGTGTTGTTGTTTAACCCCAGGTCAACCCGGACTCTCCAGACCTATGATCAAAGCTGTTCATTTCATGACCCTTCCATCACCGTTTAAGATACAGTGGTGCACCTTGGACACACGTGTCTCTGCCCTTTCTTCTTGAGACACTGGGATGTGGTCCCCACTTTTTTCTCTTTTTACTCCATGGCCTGGTTTCAGGCAAAGTAAGTTTTCCATGGCCCAGGGGATCACACACAGAAAGCAATACACAATTAAGTGCATGATACATAATTTAATTATTACATACACACACACAAACACACACACACACACACCATGCACATACATACATACATGTGGTTAGAAGCTTGCTTACCAACCACATGGCTCTAGGTTCAGTCCCACTGTGTGGCACCTTGGGCAAGTGTCTTCTACTGTAGCCTCAGGCCGACCAAAGTCTTGTCAGTGGATTTTGTAGACTATATATATATAATTTGTGAAGACCTGTTGAGGCAAGTGAAAATCAAAATCAAAATCAAAATCAAAATCAAACCAAATCAAAATAGATGAACATCAATGGAATTTGTATCTTTGTGGTACCAGTGCTGGTGGCACACAAGAAAACCATCCGAACGTGGCCGTAGCCAGTACCGCATCGACTGGCCTCCGTGCTGTGGGCACGTAACAAACACCATCCGTCGTGGCCGTTCGCCAGCCTCATCTGGCACCTGTGTCGGTGGCACATAAAAACACCATCCAAGTGTGGCCGTCTGCCAGCCTCGTCTGGCACCTGTGTCGGTGGCACATAAAAAACACCATCCGAGCGTGGCCGTTCGCCAGCCTCGTCTGGCACCTGTGTCGGTGGCACATAAAATCACCCACTACACTCTCGGAGTGGTTGGCGTTAGGAAGGGCATCCAGCTGTAGAAACACTGCCAGATCTGACTGGCCTGGTGCAGCCTTCGGGCTCCCCAGACCCCAGTTGAACCGTCCAACCCATGCTAGCATGGAAAGCGGACGTTAAATGATGATGATATATATATATATATATATATATATAATATAAATTAACAATTGAGGATAAAATCTTATCTACGAATAGTAGTACCCTCAATATAATATAAATATATATATAATATATATATATATATATATAAGTACATATATATATATATATATATATATATATATGTATATATATATATATATATATATATATATATATATATATATATATATATATATATATATATGTATGTATGTATTATGTGTGTGTGTGTGTGTCTTTGTGTCTGTGTTTGTCAACAATGACAATAACAGCTCCTGGGTGCTGGTACCACATAAAAGCACCTATGCCGGTGCTGCATAAAGGCATCCAATACACACTATGAAGTGGTTGGCATTAGGAAAGGCATCCAGCTGTAGAAGCCATGCCAAAACAGACAGGGAGCCATGGCAGATCTTCAGTTGGTCAGCTTCTGTCAAAGCGTCCAACGCATGGAAAATGGACGTTAAATGATGATAATAATATTTATATAGGGACAGGCATAGTCGTGTGGTAAGCAGTTTACTTCCCAACCACACGGTTCCAGGTTCAGTCCCACTGTGTGACAAATTGGGCAAGTCTCTTCTATAGACCCAGGCAGATAAAAACATTGTGAGTGAATTTGGAAACTGAAAGAAGCCCATCACATGCTGATTTGTTTGAGTAAAACCCTTCAGAGTGGTACCCCAGCATGGCCACAATACAATGAGTGAAAGAAATAAAAGATAAAGGATGTGTGTGTGTGTTTGTCCCCCACTATTGCTTGACAACCTGTGTTGGTTTGTTGACATCTCTATAACTTAACAGTTTGGCAAAATAAACTGATAGAATAAGTGCCATACTTCAAAAATAATTTACTGCAGTAGACTGAAATCCTTCAAAGTAGTACTCCAGCATGGCCACAGTCCAACAAAGACATATCTAATTCATGAATGTATGGGATGCGATGGCATTGCGTCAGTGACCAGGTCAAAGAGTTGGCGAGAAGAAGATTTTGATTGGAATTAAGTCTTTACAAGGCTTTGAATGATTGCTATGTGTTTTCCCCTCTCTAATGCAAGGGTTCTCAGCTGGGATTCTTATGGGCCCTTTGGGGGTCCACGAAAGATTTTGTTGTTAAAATTTATCTGCAGGCACAGGCGGGGCTTTGTGGATAGGGGCAGACATGGCTGTGGCACATTGGGCCAGTGTCTTCTACTATAGCCTTGGGCTGACCAAAGCCTTGTGAGTGAATTTGGTAGATGGAAACTGAAAGAAGCCTGTCATATATATATATATTTATATATATTTATGTATGTGTGTCTTTGAGTCTGTGTTTGTTTCCCCATCGCTGTTTGACAATCAGTGTTGGTGTGTTTACATCCCTGTAACCTAGCGGCTCAGCAAAATAGACTGATAGAATAAGTGCTGGGCCTAAAAAATAAGTCCTGGGGTTGATTTGTTCAATTAAAAACAGTGCTCCAGCATGGCTACAGGGGAATATTTCAGACTTTGACAATGCGTAAAATATTTAAAATATTTGAACAATTTTTTTGTAGGATTTGGTTGAACATGGAAAGGGTATGAGCGTCCATCCTAGTAACATAGGAATCAAAGGGGTCCATAGGTAAAAAAAAGGGCTGAGACCCACTGCTTTAAAGGGTTAGGGTTAATTTGCTAACAAAAAATTTCTCCCGTTATGCAATTAACAATAAATTCCTATTTGTTGTTGCATGAAAATTTTCTTGTGAATTTCCTGGACCCTCTTTTGGAAAATGTTGTACAGCACTGGTTTAGAGGATGTTCCATGGAAGTTCTTTGCATTCCAGTGTGTGACAAGTCCATTAGCAGCAGGCAGGAATAATATCTTCTTCTTCTCTCTTCTAACAGGCAGTCATTACCATATATCAGTCTGCTAGTCCCTTCCATCGACCCCCCCCCCCTGTGACTGACATAAAAGCTGTTGGTGTGTTCACTGCCAAAACATTCCACTCCCACATCTACACCATGCAGTTCTGTCCCCAAATCCACACCTTCCGTCTTGTCAGACTAATCAAATTCTGTGACCTTTTACCCACAGATTCTCCCCCTCCACCCTGGCTGATATTAAATTCTCCAATCCACCTACATGAACATCCCTCTCTGTACTTCTAAATTTCCTTCCTCGCCCATCCCTCTTTGTGTATCTAAAGTCTATTTCTCATCCAACCAGGTATCCTCTTTTCTATCTAAAATTCCTTCCTCATCTGTCTCCGTATCCCTTTCTGTATATCTAAATTCCCTTCTTCGAGTACCCCTTTTTGCCTGTCTAAATTCCCTTGGCTGTCCCTCTTGCCTACATCACCCGGCTGTCCCCGCCCCCAATCTGTTTTCTTCTCCGTTTCCCAAAGTATCCCCTTTCCTCTGTAATCACAACAATCTCTCCTCTTCAGACATTATCTCTTCAACGCAGCCACCAAGCATATTTTTCTAAACCCTTAAATAAACCCTTCTCTTCAATGTGTTTCATCTAAAGATTAATTTCATTATAATGGGTCTTCCACCCGTTTAAAATTATAAAATATTTTTGATTAAAAGAAAAAAAATGTCCCTTTTTTTTGAGTTTTTGTTTGTTTTTCAGTTTCTTTTTTATTTTCAAACTTTCAAAAGATTTGCTGTCAGTCATGCAGACTATTGCAGCATATAGTACTTACTACTACTGCTATTACTACTACTATTACTACTACTACTGCTGCTGCTGCTACTGCTACTACTACTATGCTGTGTGTACATGCATATATTTTTGTGTATATGTATGTATGCATATATGCATGCCTATACACAAACATACACACACACAAACATGTACTTATATAGACACATACACACACACATATATACACATGCAGATGTGCATATACACACATATGCACGTGCACACACACACACACACACATGTCTTTTAGCCTTTACTTGTTTCAGTCATTAAATTGCAGCCATGCTGGGGCACTGTTTTGGGGGAATTTTAGTTGAACGAATCGACCCCATCTTATTATTTAAAGCCTGGTCCTTATTCTATCAGTTCCTCTCTGCTAAGTTAGGGGAACATAAACAAACCAATACCAATTGTCAAAGTGGTTTTGTCAATCACATGCATCATCTTTGCTACATTCACCCACTTTTTTTAAAAACTTTCATGAGACAAAACCTGCTTCTCCATTCTCACCTTCCTTTTGAAGTGGTACTTGAAAAAGTTGATGAGCGATTGGCCAGAGAGGTAAGTGTTTGTCTCTAATCCTTTCGCTTGAGTCCACCACACACATTCTTTCACCATGGCCACCAGTCCGATGAAGACTGCCTTGCCTTCCCGGTTGAGGGAAGGTGGCGGAGCAATAGCCATAATAGACTCGACCAACAGGTGGACTCGTCCCACACGGGACAGCAGCTGTTTGGCATAAGTCCACAGGTCCGAAATGGTTGGACACTGCATGTGTGCATGCAGAATGGTTTCGTCGCCTTGACCGCATCTCGGGCAATTCGGTCCGGTTTGTCTCAAACCATGCTGGTATAGCTTTTCCCGAATAGGTAATGCTTATCGATAGCACTGCCAGGCCAGGGATCTGTGGTGATTGTTCATAGGTCCCGGCCCGAAAGTTGTCCTGAACAAGCTTGTCAGGTGTTCCTCGTCGACGCAAAGATTCTGCCCAAGAACGTCATTGCACCTCCCCTCCACTAATCCTTTTGGTCAGCTGAAAGCAGTTTTGGCACAAACTTGGCAGACATGCATCTCATACCCAAATCTTCAGGGATAATGGACTGAACTGAACCGTAATTAATCTGCACATCCTCTGATAAGGATGGTGATTCGACAATTTCCCCTCACAGCTGCCATGATTTTCTCAGTTCTTCTGGTTGTTCATCAATATTAACATATTTTTGGCCATCTTGGAAATGTCTGAACCACTCAGACAGACACTTGTGTACGGCTCATACACCCCTCTCCATACACCTTCTGCAACCTTGCATAGGCCTCTGAGCAGGTATCGCTATGACAGCTTTTTCTGTCATAGTTGATGTGATGATCACACGCTACACACCTTCCTTCCAAGCACTGCTGTAAACAGCAGATGTGAGCTACAATGTTAAAACTTAGTACCCACACACAGCAGAGTTCAAAGTCAATCCATGCCAACTGGCTTCACTTTCCATGCTTTAGCTTCGTTGCTATGGCAATATTCTGGATACTTATTGATCAGACCTTGTGTATACACACACACACACGCATCTACATACCCACAAGGAAGTGATACTTGGGTAGATAATGTGGGTTGGGTCTACCCAGACTAATACTAGAATATCTTTGTCATGACTTCACAGTTCTGCCTTTTCAGTCTGCATCAGTATAGAGCGATGTGTGAGTGTGTGTGTGAGTGTGTGAATGCATGTGTGTGTGTATGTGTGTGTGCATGCATGTGTAATGTTTAAATTATTTTCTGAGACATATTTCATACAGGTATTTAAAATAATAGACCCAAATTCAAGACACAGTTACTGAAGACATTCAAATCCCTTCGTGGTCATGAACTAATAATTTGGTTATGGTTCATTGATGATGTCTTTTTTGTCTGGGAAGGATCACAGGATAGTTTAATAGACTTCTTGCATTTCTGTGACTGTTTTGCTAAAAACTATGGCTTTAAGTCAAACATAAAATTTACGTCTAGTTTTTCAAAGTTAAGTTTTCTAGAGGCAGAATAGTGACAGAGTTATTTTGCAAGCCCAAATCATCCCACATTTACCTCCACCACTGCTCCGATCATCCACATCATATAATTTAGTCAAATCCCAAATCCCAATCTTTTAGGATAAAATGGATTTGTACTGATATTAGGGATTACTGGAAACATTCAAATGTTTTTGTACACTGGCATGTCAAATGCAGTTACAGTAAATCATGATTAAAGGAAATTGCAAATGATACGGCTAAGGTTAGTGGCACCGAAATTTCACTGGTATTTCAAAGGTGTTCCATGAAAGGTACCAGAATGTTGTGGAAAGATGTCCTCATTTTAAACGTATATTTCTTCAGTCACCTTTTTAGCCTTTAGACAGAATAAAAATATGAGAACTATTAACTTCTACTTCTGACTCCAACTGACATTGGAGTTTCTGCACACCGTACCTTGAAGAACAGTTGCAAGAGAAGTAAACCCTGTTCAATGTGCAACCACATGAGCCAAGTGAATTCCATCAGGAATCATAACAGAAATGTTATGCTTTATATGGAAGGTGAGACGTAGAGAGATTCCCATTTAGTGTACGCAGTAGAATGCATCAAACACAACTTATGTTGGTTGTACAATGGAACAATTAAACAAAAGATTTAATGTCACAGATATAGTACCAAGAAGAATAACCCTAGTTCGACAGACCTTGAATATCAAATGGCTGTAATTTTGAAAAAGACTTGAAAGTGGATATTCTCAGAAGATATTCTGAATCTACTACACATTCAGTCCTCAAAATGCATGAGGAGAAATATGTTTGTGGGTTATTAATATCATACCCTTTACACAAAACTGTTTGGTTGAATAGTCTTCTTTTCCCTTTTCTTTTTTCCAGTTGTAAACTTGGAAATTGAAGACTGATGATGTCATTCCATCACCGTGGGAACGCTGGTTGCCTCATTCCAATTTTTGAATTTGAAGTTTTATAATTTTGAATTTCTATGTATCACTTTTCATTTTGAACTTGACAAAGACAGACAAGCTGTCAAAATATCATTCAACCAACAAAACATCAATTGCAATCGCATCGCTCACTTCGTATTGTCTATTTGCCTTTGTGAGGAGTTTTGTCAGTCTTTTTAAAATAATAATAATAATAATAATGAAGTGTTATCATGTACATTGTTTTGTCTTGGTATAAAAGTTGGGCTACAGCAAATATTCTGCTCAATACCACAGATTTGCTTGTCAGTTGCTTGACCTTAACCAGTTGACCATGTCCCTTAGTGGCTGACAATTTGTGCATCACTGATCACGAGCAGATGTAGTGGGGGAGCATCATAGCCATGTGTTGAAAGGAATTCTTGGAGGTCTGGATAATTCACCTTTGGAAACATGGGTGGTTCTTTCAACATCCTTAAACAACCCTTATTCAGGGACCTTTTGAGCGGGATGGGCTACTTGACCAGAAGAAAATTCTAACTGTGATGCATGTGCTTGGTGTACCCTTATCAGACGGGTAGTCATGATATGGGATTCGTATATTTTACCCCAGTGTCACTTTGATGGCATGCACTACTGTTTCACTCAATAATAATAATAATAATAATAATAATAATAATAAAATTTTACCATCCATCATCGTGGAGAAAACATACAAATTTATGGAACAGAACATTTTCCCCACTGAATAAAAAGGTCGCTGATGAGGCTCATATGGATGCAGAGACCAACTCTTAATCAATCACGGGATTCTTGAGAACTGCCATAACAAATGCAGAAATCTCAGTTCTGCATGGATTGATTATAAAAAGACAGTATAGCACATTCATGGACCTGGAAATCACTGGATATCTTCAAAATTTCTCCTGTGATTTCAAACTTCCTGAAGCACATGTCAATGTGGAATACGAATCTCCAATTACACCACTCTAATGGAGTACTGACCACAAAAATATTAATATCATCATTTTCCAAAGTGACCCACTTTCACCTTTAATTTTCTGCATAACCCTAATACCCCTTACTAGTGAACTTAACAGAACAGGGTATGGATATAACATTGGTGACAAGAAAATAATTCATCTGTTTTATATGGATGACTTAACACTCTATGGCAAAGACGATAATGAGCTTGAAGGACTACTTTGTACTGTGGAAGCATTCAGTGATGACATTGGGGTGGAATTTGGTCTTGAAAAATGTGCCAAGGCCAGTTTCCAGAAAGGGAAACTGAAGACCTCATTCAGTGGCGTTGGATGCTGACACAGTCATAAAAGAACTCGAGCAGGAACAAACTTAGAAATACCTCAGAATAAATGAGGGCTCTGTCATTCAACATGCATGTATGAAAGAGAAGATCAGGAAGGTATGTTACAGGAGAGTTCGAGCAGTCCTGATATCCAAGTTGAATTTACACAACAAGGTGTTTGCTATAAATTCCTAAGCAGTTGCAGTTGTTATTTACAGTTTCAATGTATTGAACTGGAATATGAGCGAAATAAGGAAGATAGACAGGAAAACCTCTAAGATGCACCACCCAAAGGCAGACGCAGATCGTCTTTACCTACCCAGAGCTCAAGGAGGTCGAGGCTTGATCCAGTTTGAAACCTACAAAACCACCACAACTTGACTAGCAAAATACCTTGAAGCAGCCAACGACTGGATGCTAAAGCTTGTTGAAAACCATGAAAAATATAAAAAGCTTCATTCTGTTATGAAGGAGAGCAAAAAATCTTCAGATAAGTTTATGCATAATACCTGGGTTGGACAGCATGGGGGAAGTACAACAGTGGAAAGAAATGAAGCAAGCATGCTCTGTTGGGCACGGAATAGAATTATAAGAATGCGTAGAGGACATGATGTGAATGTGGTGGGTGGAAAACTGGGCATGTGAGAAGGGTTGAATATAATGTGCAAGAAAGAAGACAGCACTGGTGTGGGCGTAGGGACAAGGATCATCATATAAAGAAGGGCCTATCATTAGATGTGGATGGAACCTGTAGAAGAGGGAGACTCAAGAAGGTTTGAGACGAGGTGGTGAAGACTGATCTCAGGACATTGTACCCCACAGAGGAGATGACATAAGAGTCATTTGGTGGGTAATATGTGCTTCATGAGAAGACTCACCCACGTCTTCAAAACTGAGTTCTTGTACAGCTGAGTGCATGTGTGCAGGAGGTATTTAGATATATTTCTAAGTTGCTCCTGAAGTTTGTGTGTGGGACAAAGCATCTACGGTATATATTTCCTCCCCCACAATATATATATATATATATATATATATATACACATATAATGCTGTGCCAGATCAGATTGGAGCCTGGCGCAGCCATCTGGTTCACCAGTCTTCAGTCAAATCGTCCAACCCAAGCTAGCATGGAAAGCGGATGTTAAAGGATGATGATGATATATATATATACACACTGTGCTTGAGGTGACCTATTGAGTCAAGTGCATCAACATCAAAAAATCAAATGGAAATTGTAGTTGTGGCACCTGTGCCAGTGGCACGTAAAAAGCACCACCCGGACGTGGCGATGCCAGTGCCGCCTTGACTGGCTTCCATGCCGGTGGCCCGTTAAAAGCACCAACCGATCATGGCCATTGCCAGGCTCGCCTGGCACCTGTGCGGTGGCACGTAAAAAGCACCCACTACACTCACGGAGTGGTTGGCATTAGGAAGGGCATCCAGCTGTAGAAACATTGCCAGATCAGACTGGGCCTGATGCAGCCTCTGGCTTCCCAGACCCGGTCGAACCGTCCAACCCATGCTAGCATGGAAAGCGGATGTTAAACGATGATGATGATGACATACATACACGCACACACATATACTCGGGCTAAACTAACCTCCTCTTCCTCCTCCTACTACTACTCACCCCCACCCATATTAAACTATTTCCACATATTTTTCTAGTTCACATAAACTAAAATGACATTTCACCACAATTAGCTACAAAAGTCATTAGCCATAATTAATAATATTACTTATTACCCTAATATAATAAACCCAAAGCCAAGCATGTGCAACCTTCTGCAAAAAGCGGGCCGCATGAGACATGGTTCATTACTAGGCGGGCCGCATTACTAAACCATTCAAGATGGTGATGGTGGTGGTGGGGGGGTGTCATTCGGAAAGTCCCGTCAGGCGGCAGAGCGTTCGCGATTGCTGTAATCTCTAACACTAGTTTTACAAGCACTCCCTCCTTATCTGCCCCTGCAATAATCTCCTGTCGCCAGGTGGTGCTCAGTTTCAACTTCCGTTGCGAAGGGAACCAGCCAAGCAGAACCGACTCCGTCACGCTTAAGTTAACCTTTTCAGTTTCAAAATCGTTTTTCTCTCAGTCATGGGCAAATCCTTTCCGATAAAGCGGTCGCATCACTAAATACATTTCATAGTCATTTTTTCTTCATGATGGGGAAAGCCCCGGCGGTCGCTCCTTGCCCGTGGCTGAGAGAAATCTTTCTCTCGATTTAATTAATTGATTTTCAATTAACTTCGTTAAATTCTTCGTTAAACTTCATTTTTATGAAGAACTAACAAAGTTTACCTATCGCAGAACCTAATATCTTCTTTGCTTAATTAATTTTGTCAATTAATAATCAATAACTAAAACAAATTATTTCGTTTTTTATTTTCTATTTGGCTTAAAAGTTTCTCCTCTTTTTTAGTGTTGAACCTTTTTCATTTATAAAAACCTAACCATTCGTTATGCCATTCTATAAGTTTGGATTTTATTCCCTCAAATAATAATTATATACTGTTGTGTCTGGGGAGAGTCGTTCTCTTTTAGTTTCCTTATAATTTAACAAATTCACCGGTGAAATTTCCACTTCTTTATTCTTCTGAAATTTTCGTTGCGTCGTGCAACCTTTTCAATAGTTTTAGACTCATTCACACTCATTCATGATGAGCAAAAGCCAACCTCCCCCAATTCAACAGTCAGAGACGATTTTTTTAATACGAGAAGGTCTTAAACTCGATTTCTCTCACAAACGAGAATACTAAAAATGAATCCGGCAGATTCAAAAGTAATGTTGGCAATCCTTGTCCTCTCAAGAATAATAAAGTTTGGTACAAGTTACGGCTACTTTTTTCAGAAGTCTTTTTTTTTTTTTTAAAATATACGGAAAAATACTGGGATTATGATTCTGAAAATAATTTGCCAAAAATTTTTGTAAAATTTCAATAAATAAAAAGAAACCCTTTCCTCGCAGTCTTCGGCTGCTTTTTTCTGAATTAAAAAAAAAAATTATGCGGAAATGTACGGTGTACCTGTCTGTCTCTCTCTATGTATGTATAATGTATATATATATATAATGTATATATGTGGTTGTAATTTACTGCTCCGTTAAGGTAGGATCAAAAAAGAAAAAAAAGAAACTACTCCATCCAATAAGAAGAGATAAATATCATTTAATGTATTAAAATAAGATCAAGAATCCATTCGTTGCCCCTTTTTCGATAATTGTACATTAAATAAAACACACGCACACACAAACACAAATTTTTTTCTCAAAATTTCATTCTCACTTCTTCCTTTTTCTGTTCATGGAAACATTGGAGTTTGGGGTACCTCGAAATAGAAAATGTAGGAAAAGATAGACGATTAGAATGGAGGTGAACGATTGAAGCGAAATCCCGAGTCATTCGCGACGAGACGCGACATGTTGGGAACGGTCGAGGGGAGGTAACTGTGGTGAACCTTCACTGACAACTTTTAAGATGTTGCTCTCATTTACGAAGACGTGGGTGTGTGGGCGGGGAGCTCGATTCCCAGCCATATGTTCTCGGGTTCAGTCCCACTGCGTGGCACCTTGCACGAGTGTCCTCTACTATAACCCTGGGCTGACAAAAACCATGTGAGAAGATTTGGTAAAAACTGAAAGAAGCCCATCAAACATACGCGCGTGTTTGTTACCCACCGCTGTTGGTTTGTTTACGTTGTTCTTCGCTGTTCGACGAAAGTGATCGATAGAACGAGTGACAGACTTTGTGAAGATATGCGTTTAACTGCTGGGGTTGACTTCTCATTTTTGGGAACTCTTTTTACTGATCGTTGGAAGTAGCGTTGCAAATGTTTGCTTTCTTTCACATTTCCAGAAGAATGAGCGGGGGTTAAAGAAACCATCTCCGAGGGTAAGGCGGGGGAATAACAGTTATGAGATTTGTCCTACTAAGTAATTCGTTCTGCTAAACAAACCTTCGAGTCTGTGCCCCAGCATGGCCGTCATCCAATGAGCTGAAACGAAGGAAAGAAAAGAATAGAAGAGGATTACATTTAACAAGCACGCAGAAGTTTATTGCAAGTTAGTTAAAAGTAGATATCTTGCCCCCCCCCTTCCACCCCCACTTCCTCTGTGTGTGTGTGTGTTTTCCTGTTTCTATTCTTCAGTAGCGACCTCTGTAGTCTTTTCGTTACTTCATGTTTTTTATTTACAGAGGAAATCATGATCAATTCCTGTCTGTTTTCCATGCTGGCATGAGTTGGACAGTTCGGTAGGATCCAGTCAGCCACAAGGCTGCACCATGCTCCAATGCCAGTTCTGACATGGTTTCTACAGCTGGGTGCCCTTCCTAACGCCGGGGTACCTTTTACTTATCAGCAGCACTTGTGCAGTTGCCGGGTAGCTTGAAAGACTAGAAAAGAATGAAAAATAAAAAAAAGAAAGGAAGGGGGAAAAGCCACCTTCACTAAGTGTGTGTAGGGTGAGGAGGGGTGGCTTTATGCCAGGGACAAACAGAGGTGTCTTGTTACGGATAAGAGACATGGCTACCCTTATATAAGGGTGGGTGGACATGGCAAGAGGGTACAGGAAGGGGCAGCGACAGATGGATGGACAGGAGTGGAGATAGTAATAATAAACAGTAACTGCACGACAATGTGAGGTATACTAGCCATCTCAGTATGGCTAACCACTAAGGGTGGGTGTTACTGTAGCTTTTAGCCCCAGGAGATCATCGTCTCCAGCTGGCTTTAGACACACCATCTGTGCACTTATGGTAATTGCAAAGGGAGGTCATCCCTCTCTCGTCAACCTAAGTGATGGACTGCAGTTTCTAGGTATTTACCCGTCTTTGGCGTACGGCAATCACCGGTTTACGATGAAAGGGAGACCTGTTTGCAAATCCTTATTTATTGTTTTTCCAGTAACTTCCGTCACTGATTTCGAAAAACTGTCTGCAAGCAATAATAAATCTCTGAACGAGATGTAAACAGTAACCGCTCGACAACGTGAGGTATACTAGCCATCTCAGTGTGGCTAACCACTAAGGGTGGTTAGCCATATTGAGATGGCTAGTATACTTTACGTCATAAGTGGAGATAGTGTTTGATAGGAAGTAAGTATGGGTGGGGTGGTGGATAGAAAGAGGGACGGGAGTAGGAATGGGGAGGAAGGAGATATACACATGTGGGAGCTATAGTGTGTGGGTGTGATGGTAGACATGAGAGGGGCTGGGAAAGGTAGATGCGTGGGGGGGAGGGGATAACAATGAGAACGGGGTGGGGGTAGGGAAGGGAAGAACTGTTAGCACAAAGAATTAGGGGTTATAAAAAGGAGTATTTGAGAGGTGGGGAAGGGCATGTGAGGTAAGGGGTAGAGCAGGGAGATGAGATGTGGGAAGTGCTTAATGGGGGTAGGGCAGGTAGGTGGGGTCAGTGTCCAGCAGAGACAACAATTTTTAGGATTTTATATTTGCAATCATGGATGGGTCTTCTTGAACACCAACCCTCCCAGTCCTGTAGCACCTCCTCTGTGAGGCCCAGCATCTGGAGATCAGCCTTCACTACATCATCTCTTCCTGGTTCTCCCCTCCACTTCAAGTGACCAACACTTCTTTATTCAGCACACATGACCGAACCAGTGCAGTCTTCTCCTTTGCTCTTTACATCTGATTCCTCTGATGCTTAACATCATAAACGGAGTCACATGGATGAGTGGTTAGGGTATTCGGCTCACGATTGTGAGGTCGCGAGTTCGACTCCTGGTGGTGCATGTGTGTCCTTGAGCAAGACACTTTATCTTACTTTATTGCTCCAGTCCATTCAGCTCAATCAGAAATGAGTCATACCAGTAATTCAAAGGGGTCCAGCCAGCCTTGTCACATTCTTTGTCACACTGAATCTCCTTGAGAACCATGTTAAGGGCACTTATGTCTGTGGAGTACTCAGCCATTTGCACGTTCAATTTCGACCAACTGGAACCCTTATTGTTGTAACTGACGGGGCACCATCAAGTATGGCTAGGGCTGTGTGGTCAGGAAGTTTGCATCCTCAACCACATGGTTCCAGGTTCAGTCCCATCACAGGGCACCGTGTCTTCCACTTTGGTCGAGACCAATGCCTTGTAAATGAATTTAGCAGATGGAAACTGAAAGAAGCCTGCTGCGTGATTGTGTGTCTCTCTGCCTTGACATTGTGTGACACTTGTAAATGATTATTCTCTGAGAATGTGTCTGGCTCAATATATGACCTTATTTGGAAACAGGGGAGGGCTGATGACAGAGCATCCAGCTATAGAAAATCTGACCCATGCAAGCATGGAATGGTGGACGTTAAAACTATGATGGTATGGATTAGATTTCTGTTATTTAAAGAAGTTCTCCTGAATTAACATGTAAGTGGTCGAGTATTCCACAGACCACGTGTTCCCATAGCACGTACAATCAGTATGACAAGGTTGTCTTTTTTTCAATTACAAGCACAATCCATCTTATATGCTTCCGTACAGTTTCCATCTACCCAATTTTGTTCAGTGATGAGTGCTGGAGTGACCCGAGGTTGGAGGAAATGACATTTGCCGAAGATACCATGCAATGAGATCGAACTCTAGGTATTGTGGTTGTGAAAGCTAACTTAACCATTTGGCCATTCTGTTTGTCTGTCTCTATATGATGTTTGCGTGTCTATTCATGATTGTACGCAGGGGAAGTAACTCTTTAAAAATTCCCAGCCAAGTTATTTCCCCTGGACTGCTAAACTGTTAAGATTTACGTATCGGCTTGATTTTCCATAATTATTCGCTGAATCTCTCTCAAATTACTTCTACGGTATAGAAAAGGACAAATGCTTGCGAGAAGGCCGAGGTGGTTAGGCTTGGAAAACCTTTTATAATAGGTCGGTTGAACCAGGGTTGTCCCGGTGTTGACCCATAGCAATAAGGGTTTATTCGAATCTCCTCTAATTCAATTTGCATTGTGAACTGGTGGCGGAGGTAGAAGTGAAGGGTTAAGAAATTAGTTTTTTTCAGCCACGGTGGTCCAGCGTTCGACCCTGGTTTGCGACACAACTGTCGACCAGTGCCTTTTAGCTACGGGCTGACAGCTGCTTCGATAAGGAAAAAAAAACGGGAACAGGGCGGAAAATAGACGCGTGGTTGTGTTCACACTGACACACACGATGGTTTTTGGGAAGTAGTGTCGATTTTTACAATTCTGTAAATAATATCTTTTTATAAGCTTAAGGCTTATAGGAGATCATCGTCTGTAATGGTAAGACGCTTGCCGCAAAAGGAGGGAGCTGCGGGTTTGCGTCCCATGCGCACGGAAACCCTACTTTTTTCTGTCGCGGGCTTTTATGCCCCAAATATTAGAATATTTTCTTTGGTCATTACACGGTGATCGCTTAAAAACCTTTAAGCTTATAAAAAATATTGTATATATGCGCCGGAGTGGGTGTGTGGCAAGTAGCTTGCTTCCCAACCGAATGGTTCCGGGTTCAGTCACACTGCGTGGCACCTTGGGCAAGTGTCTTCTATAGCCTTGGGCCGGCCAAAGCCTTGTCAGTGGATTTGGTGGACGGAAACTGAAAGAAGCCTGTTGTGTGTGTATGTCTCTATCCCCCTCCAACATCGCTTGACAACCGATGCTGGTGTGTTTACGTCCCCGTAACATAGTGGTTCGACGAAAGGCGGTGCTCTAGCATGGCCGCAGACAAATGACTGAAACAAATAAAAGAATGTGTGTTTTCCGTCTGTATTTCGGTAAAGGACACAAAGAAGAACGGAAAGCTGCTGTTGTTGTTTGAGAGGAAGTGGCCGAGTCCCAGACTCTCCTTTGTTTTATCCTGTGCCCTTTCACCAAAAGGGAAATCCCGTGTGACCCCCCCACCCCCGGTCTTCCCATCAACCCGTCTCACTCTAATATTCACCAATTGACCTGGTAAATAGACAACCGAAAGCGACGCTATTTCATATCTTGACATTGTTATTATTGTCTCCTCGGCCGAAGGGGAGGGACACATCCATAGCCGTGCCTCCTTTTGTGTATTTTTGACCAGTGTCGGGGTCGGATGCTTTGTTGAGGTCGGGCCACGATGAGAATGCGATATTTTTCTTTGGTCCGTCTGGCGGACTTCTGCATAATTTCCGTCAACTAAATTTTTATTCTCAAAAACACATTTGCCGACGGTATTGCGCATCCGGATCGAACTCCAAACCACGAGGTTGAGAAGCGAGCCTGTTAGCCATTCGGTCACATCCTAACCCCATTCTACTGGTTTTAAAGACAAAGGAGTCGGAGATACAGTCTGTCCGGAGAACAGGTGAGATGGTCACGGTTAGAATGTCTTTGATTAAAGGTTTAATGGGTTATGGATGACTTGGGATTAAAATAACGACAGCAGCAACATCAACTTTTTACGTCCGTTTTGCATGTTGGCATGGGTTGGACGAGTGATGGTAAGGCTGCGAGCCGCATCCGGTTCCATTGTCTGTTCTGGCATTGTTTCTACATCTGGATGTCCTTCTTAACGCCAACCTGGCACCAGCACCATTTGTCTCACGATGGAGGGCTGATCAAATAGAAAAACGCGTGCACACACAACAGGTTTCCATGCAGTTTCCGTTTTATCAAATTCACGTGCAAGGCATTCGTCGGATCAGAGGTCTAAAAATAAAAAAGCACCTCCCCAGGGTGCCATGCAGTGGGACTGAATCCGAAACCACTTGGTTTCAAACCGAGCTTCTTAACCCCACAGCCACCACTCTTGCATTTTATCCCTAAAATCCTGTAAATTAGGGGACGTTAAATACAGTGTATGGAGACGGATACCCTTCGCTGAGGAGGTTTAATAAGACCGGAGTAGAGGTAATGGGTAGTGACGTCATTCACTAGTTCCAAGTGTGACCACCATTCTTTATATAAATCCCAGACTTAGGTGGCCCCGGCTGACCGTACCTGGTAAGAGTTTCTCCCTAGAAATGGGTCCTTAGGGTTGAATATCCTGAGTTGTAAGACCAAGACGGGGGAATAAAATTGATAAGGCGAGAGTGGAACCTCTAAGGCGGCCACGTGTTCAATTGTATGTACACTACGGCCAGACTGGAGCTCTGTACTCTTTGGGGCTAAAGCAGAGAGGCCATAAGGGAGATACTGGCTGTGTGCTTAATAAGTTCGGCTCGCAACAACGTAGTTTCAGGTTCAGTCCTACGGCGCGGCACCTTGGGACAAATATCTCCTATAACCCAGGGCGGACGAATTCCTTGTGAGTGGATCAGCTTGCAGTCTTATTTGCTTCCTACCTCTTGTCGTCATAACTAGCGGTTCGACAATAAGAGAATGATAGAATGAGTACCAGACTTGCAATAAATACTGGAGTGGATTTGTTCGGCTAAACTCCCACCATGACGATGCCCTAGCATGGCCGCAGTCCAATAACTGACATCCTGGTTTTAAATTTTGGCTCAGTTCCAAACATTTCGGAGGAAGAGGGAAGTCAGTTACATCGACCCCAGTGTTCAACTGGTACTTTATCGACCCCGAAAGAAAGAAAAGCAAGGTCACCTTCAGTGGGACTTGAACTCAGAACGTAAAGACATTTTGTCCGGCACAATAACGATTGTCAGCACGCCACCTTGTTAAGGTCTCCTCTCTTTCACTTAATGCTTATTTGACACCCAAACCCAGAATATAAATCCCACTTTTGAGTCAGGTTGGGGTGGATGGGCTTGAAACAGTCCCCTTGAATCTCCCCCCCCCCTCTTCCCCTCATTGTAGAAGGTCAAATGAAACCTCACTGAAATTGACTTCTCCAGTCTGAGTGGCCTGCAAACGGGTCGCTTGCTTGGTGGTCACAGATCTTTGTATCACTACATGAGTGTATGTGGTATATATATATATGTGTGTGTGTGTATATATATATATATATATATACAAATTGAGATAGGGGTTGTAAATGCAACCCTCCATGGGATAACGTACACTTTATGTACATTCCTTTATGTACACTGATTTGTTCTGCTTTTTATGTTTAACCCCACAGTCTCTTATGTGGTGGTTTAATAAAGTATGTGATTGAGTATTATCTGGTAATTGATATTTGATTTAGATGTATTTCTCCATTTTCTTATCTTGTATATATATATATATATCAGGACATTAAGAATGAATTGTCCGATTTTGAACTGAAAGTTTATCTCAACAAAAAAGCAATCGAAAAGTTAATCAAAGTGTGCACCTAAATTATCAACACAGTTTTGCCATTTTATCGGTAGCTAATTTATGCCGGCAACGAAGAATTCTGGTGAGCAAGAGGTGATGAAATCGCGAAAGGCTGTTTTTGCATCTTCAGATTTGAAGTTTTTTCCTTGCAAAAAGTTGTCTAATGCCTGGAAAACGTGATAGTCAGTTGGTGCAAGGTCTGGTGAATATGGTGGATGACGGAGTACTTCCAAGTTCAGTTCCTGTAACCTGATTAGCGTTGTTTGTGCCAAATGTGGTCGAGCATTGTGTTGCAAGAGCATTGGCCTGTCTCTATTGACCAATCTCAGTTGTTTAATTGCAAGTTTACTCATCATTTCACCCAATTAGTTGACGTATACATCCACTGTTATTGACTTACCCGGTATCATGAAGCTGTGGTGAATGACACCAGCGCTGGACCACCAAACAGACACCATTAGCTATTTTTATTGAATATTCTTTTTCGGACTGTGTTTTGGCACTTCGTCTCTATCCAACCACCGTGTTTTGGCACTTTGTCTATATCCAGTTACTGTGCAGTAGAACGCTTGCTATTGTTGAAAAGAATCCATTTTTCATCACATGTAACAATACGATGCAAAAATGTTTCGCTGTTATTCCATGACAGCAAAGAACAGCATCTTTCAAGACGACGTGTCATTTGATGCTCGTTCAGTTCGTGTGGTACCCACTTGTCCAGCTTCTTTACCTTGCCGATTCGTTTCAGATGGTCCAATACAGTTGGAATCGAAACATCAAATCTTGCTGCTAACTCACACGAAGTTTGAGATGTATCCGCTTCTACTGTAGTTTCCAGCTCATCATTATCCACCTTGGTCTCAGGTCAAGTAACGGGGCTGATTTTCAAGACTAAAGTCATCAGACCGGAACTGCTCAAACCATCGACACACAGTGCCCTCATTGACCACAACTTTATCAAACACATTGCTGATGTTTCGAGCTGTCTGGGATGCATTGGTTCCACGACAGAACTCATATTCATAAACAACACGAATTTTTGATCTATCCATGGGTTCACAAAAATTGATTTATAAAGGAAAACTCACAATATAATCAGACACCATGAATTGCATTTCGAAACGTGATGGTGTAACTCTCGCATGTTGTGAAACAAAGAATAGTCAAGATAAAGTATTAGAGTTAACTTGGTGCCATAAGAACATCGGACATTTCATTGTTAACAACCTTATATATATATATATATATATATATATATATGCATACACATTGTACATACTTTTATCTTCATATAGACAAAGTTTGTAAGTTTACATATAGGTACGTATCTTTTATGTTAATGTGTGTGTGTGTGTGTGTACCCCTACGAATGACTGAATTCTAAAAGAAACGTTTGACGAGGGAATGATATGGTTTAACAAAATCAAAATCTTGAAGGTTCCATCCGAATGCTTTTTCTAATTAATCTTCCGGATCTACAAATCATTTCAAAACATTGTTTTGTCATCGTTGCAAAACCCCCCTCCCCCTTGCCCACAAGGGTATCGGACCGTTTCCAACACGTCTCGCTCTTCCTTCATTCTGGCCTGAACCCGGGGTCTTCCTCCCACCCCACCCCACCCCACGCACACCGTGCTTTCGCCTCATAAAGACGCAGTTAGACCCTAACAATGAAACAAAAGTACCCTTTTATGAGTTTGGATAGCGACAACTCTAGGTATCAAGATGAACTTTTCTCAAAGTCAAAGTATTCACTGTGTGTGTGTGTGTATGTGTAAGCACAGGAGTGGCTGTGTGGTAAGTAGCTTGCTTACCAACCACATGGTTCCAGGTTCAGTCCCATTTCGTTGCACCTTGCCCAAATGCCTTCTATTATAACCTCGGGTCAACCAAAGCTTTGTGAGTGGATTTAGTAGACGGAAACTGAAAGAAGCCCGTCGTATATATATATGTTTGTCCCCCACCAACGCTTGAAAACTGATGTTGGTGTGTTTACATCACCGTGACTTCGCGTTTCGGCAAAAATCACCGATAGAATTAGTACTAGGCTTACAAAGAATAAGATCTGCAATCGATTTGTTCGACTAGAGGCGGTGCTCCAGCATGGCCGCTGTATGTGTTGTACGCACATAGACCTGTATACGGCCCCCCTCCCCCGCTGGGTTTGCGAGCCGGCCCACGTCCAACCTAACTGGAAGGCTACCTCGTCGCTGGGTGACCCATTTACAGCTAAGTCGACTGCAGCAACGGGGGTTGTTTTGCTGAAGAGCACAACACAGCCGATCTGGGAATCGAAACTACGATATCATGGTCGTGAGTGCAGCACGCTTAACCACTAGGTCACGCGCCTTTACTACACACACACACACACACACACCACACACAGAGTCTTTATCAACAACATATTTAGAAGGGAATTCAGCTAAAACGCATTGGGTTTAGCGCATCTTGGTGGGTGAAAAAGGTAGAACGTCGCCTGCAGGACTCGAACCACGCATCTTCTGTAATCTAGGCTTGCTGTAAATCTGTGCGTTGCACGTCTGAACATGTCTTGGAGTCTTCGAGACGGTGTTAAGAATTCTTCGTTTCTTTCTCGAGGATTGTGCTATGAAGCTTTCAGGGTTTGCCTTAAACTTCTTTGGTGAAAGACAAAGATCTTGGTGACTTTTTTTCACAATTTTCTTCTTCCGTCTGTCTGTCTGTCCCTCTAACTATTGATGGATGGGTAGGTAGAAAGAAAAGAAAACAAAATTACAACAAGTGTAAGGTTTAGGGACCTGCCGAGGGGCGGTGGTGGTGGTGGGTTGATAGAAGTTAAAAGATACAAGGGGAGGGCATTCTTGGGGGTGGGTGTTTAAAATGAAGTCGTAAAATTGTAATAAAACAGAATAAATATGAGATAAAGGGTGACGATGAATATCTTCAGGTAAAAAAAAGATGTCGACCGATTGTAAGAAAGGTGAGAATTGTTGATTAAAGGTGTTGATAGCGGACTGACGGCGGTGTGAACGAAACGTCGGAGCAGGCCTATCCCTTTGCCTCTGTGGGTGTGTGTGTGGGTGATACGCCTTCCACTGGAACGAGTCTCTTCCAAACTACGCGTGTATTTGTGTTTGTATGTATGTGTGAGCGTGATAAAAGAAACGACAGATCAGAACTAGTCACTTTATGTATAGTTGTGTGTGTATCAGTCAAGCTGGTCGGTTTCAATCCCCGTGTCTGTTTTAATTTACGAGTGAGAGAGAGAGAGAGAGAGAGAGAGAGAGTGGGAAAAACCCGAGTGTAATTATGCGCTGAAAGGTAAAGTCGAATTCCGCCGAGGTCGACTTTACCTTTCATCCTTTCGGGGTCGATAAATTAAGTACCAGTTACGCACTGGGGTCGATGTAATCGACTTAATACCTATGTCTGTCCTTGTTTGTCCCCTCTATGTTTAGCCCCTTGTGGGTAATAAAGAAATAGGTAACTGTGTGTGTATGTTATTGGCTCACTTCAACCTGTTTTTCTTAACGTTTTCATTTTAATTATGCAACTTACCTTTGGCCAGGTAAGAAGTCTTTGTGTTCCTGTTTGGAGACGAGAAAGATGACGATGCGCTCCATAGCTGTGTCGCTCGTCTCAAAACCTATTGTTGTTTTCATGTAAAAGACTGTGTTTTTTCTCTTCCTCCACTCCTCTATTCCCTTCAGTATTATATATATAGGTGTGTGTGTGCGTGCCTAAGGGCCATGGGACGATCCATGCTAGGGATATCGTTACGGGAGCATATTCAAAATGAGATAATTGAAGAATGGAGCGGAGTGATTGCAGAATAACTGGAAGCACAAGTTTCTCTGGGTGAGACATATTGCAAGGCTCACAGAGAAGAGGTGGACTTGTGCAGTTGCTTAGTGATATCCAAGAAGTTGCAAAGGCTATGGTGGAAGGCCTCCACAATGAAGGGAAGATGATTTAGTTAAAAAAAATTGGGTCAACATGGAAAAGAATGGTGCAATCAAGACACAGAATTGGAAGCGCACTGTGAACGGTGGTGTATAACATTGGATGGTCGATACTGTGATATATTCATCCATGTGTCATTATTATTATTATTATTAGTAGTAGTAGTAGTAGTAGTAGTAGTATTCCTCCGAGGTTGACTTTGCATTTCATCCTTTCGGAGTCAATTAAGTACCAGTAGAACACTGGGGTCGATGTCCTCTCCTCACAAAGTTTCAGGCCTTGTGCCTGTTAGTAGAAAATATTATTATTATTATTATTAGTTGTAGTCGGTTATAGGTGTGGCTAGTCTTTCTGTTTCGCCCCCAAGAGCTGGGATTTGAAGACTCCATTTCTTCTTCGATATTTAAAAATGGTCTCAGAATGTATTAAGGACATTTTCCTCTAAGTCTTCGATTAGATTGTTACCGTTGTGTGTGTGTGTGTGTGTGTTTTGTTATATCCTGCAACCGGTTATTGAAAAGACGGTCAGTACAAAGGAGCGATGAAACAAAACCATTTCCAAATGTGTCTCTATCAAACTAATTGTATTTCTGCAACTTTATCTTACTCCATTCTAAACAAAATTGTCCGACGAACGCGAAACTCTGAGTAACCGTCTGTGTGATATTTTTGCTGCTTTTTAATAAAGCATTTTACTCTCTACCTCTGGTATTTTCTCACTTCCAGAGCGTTAAACTAATACATCTGCTTGTTGTTGACACACCCGTCTTGGTCTTTTGGGTTTTTTTTTTGTAAATTCTCACTATATATATATATATATATATATATATATAAACGACGGGCTTCATTCAGTTTCTGTTTATCAAATCCACTCAAGGCTTTTTTTGGTTTGGACTGAGGCTGTAATAGAAGACACCTGCCCATGGTGCCACGCAGTGGGACTGAAATCGGAACCATGTGGGTGGTAAGCAAGCTTCTTACCACACAGTCACGCCTGTTTCACACACACACACATATGTATATGTGTGTGTTTGTTCCCTCCAACATCGCTTCACAAACAATGCTGGTGTGTTTACGTCCCCGTAACTTAGCAGTTCGGCAAAGATATCGATAGAATAAGTACTAGGCTAACAAAGAATAAATTCTGGGGTCGATTTGTTCGACTAAAGGCGGTGCTCCAGCATGGCCACTGTCAAATGTCTGAAACAAAAGAATAAAAGAATACACACACACACACACACAGATGTGTGTGTGTTGGGGGCGAATGACACTGTAAGTTCATTATTGTTGTTGTTGTTGTTTACCAACATTGACGGCGGCGGCGTAGTTTAAAAGGAGAACTAAAGCAAGGAGCATGACTGGAATAAAAGGGGACGAATGAATTAAAGGGACACACCTTAATTAAAGGAGAAGTTATCGGATATATGTGGCGGGGGTCGGTGACCCGGGACGGTGCGGTGTAGATTTACTGGCTGAGGGCTCCAGAAAAAGAAAAAAACTCTCGATGCTTACGTCGTATTGAACGCACACATACACACATTGTTTTTGTACCTTTTCTTTGATATATATAAACGCGAGTGTATATAATACAACACGTGTACATCCATGTACGAGCACGTCCTTCCATCCACACACACACACACACACACACGTTCGTATGTCTCCACCTGGGTTTCTGTCATTTTCAGGAATGTGGTGGTGGTGGTGGTGGTAACTGGTGTTGTTGTTGTTTAACCCCAGGTCAGGCGTGATAGAGCAGACCTATCTATGATCAAAGCATTCCAGTTGTCACTATCTCGTTTTTGATTCAAATATGAGAGATGTGGCGGCGGTGGTGGTGGTGGTGGTGGCGTCGAAAGAAGGCGGGGCGGCGGTGGTGGTGGTGGCGGTGGAGGAGATGGAAACATCAGAATTGGCGGCGGCGGGGGTTGTGGGTTTTGTCTTAGGTGTGACTCGATCCATCGCACACGCTTGTCGAAAGGCGTTACGTCTGTGTTCAACGCGTCACCGCTTTTATTCTGGCATAGTGTATCTGGGACTACGTTTTTCCGTGTACCGTTTAATTTTTAACGCTGGGATTAATTTGACGGTTTTTTTAGCTGCTACTTTTAGCAATCCCAGCAACCACATAGAAGCACCCCCTCCGTAAATCAAGATATTGTATTGTTTAGCTCTAGGTCAGTCGTGATTAAGTAAATCTATGATCAAAGGAAATCCAACCGTGACTATCCTGTCTTTTCCTTTGGTACATAATGCAAACTTGTCTTTTTTTTTTCTTAAGACGCTAGATATTGAGTGAAGATTTAGCTGCTGCTTCTAGTAAACTGAGCGACTTGATAGATTCTCCCCCACCCCATCCCCCGCAGAGCAAGTGGATGGTGTGGTATGACAGGCCGTTGTTCTTATTCATTTCTGACTCCAGTCGTGACCACCCCGTCTTTTTTCGTATATTCAACACTAAAACGATTGTCTTTTCATTCCGAAGCAAATTTCCTTCCCAAACTTGTGTGTTTCCACATCAATAACTCTTCTGTTATCAATTTCTGTGAGAAATCCTTTAAAATATGGAGGCATGGCACAGACGCTGGTATGGTTCTCTGGTTAACAACCTCGCTTCGAAACCACATGGCTCCGGGTTCAGTCCCACTGCCTGGTACCTTGGGCAAGTGTCTTCTACTACACCCTTGGGCCGACCAAAGCTTTGTGAGTGGATTTGGTAAAATTTGGAAGCTGTCGTATATATGTATATGTGTGTGTGTGTGTGTGTGTGTCTGTGTCTCTCTCTCCCCACTGCTAGATAACCGGTGTTCGTTTGTTTACGTTCCCGTAACGTAGCGGTTCGGCAAAATGAAATCAGTAGAAAATGTAGCAAACTTAAGAACTAAGTTCGATCTGTTCGACCGAAACCCTTCAACGTGGTGCCCCAGCATGGTCGCAGTCGGATGACTGAAACCCGTAAACGACCTCAGATGATGGCGTTTGGTGTCACGCGTTGCAGCCATAGCAACAACAACAACATCATCATCATCAGTAGTTCTGCTTCCATAGCAACAATTATGAGGGGAGCATGTGTTGGTCGGGGTGGAATACAGGGCCACACAATAATAAGTTACACGTCATCAGAATAAAAGTCCTTAGGGCGCCGGAGGGTGGAGTTAAGGGGGAGGAAGGGACGGCGTGGCGGCAGTCGTTGTTGCTGCTGTCTGCACCCAGTGACCCCTGCCAGACGATCAGCGAAAGTGCACCGAGTGACCTCTAGCTTTCGGGGGTTGTGGTGGTGGTGGGGCTATTCTGTCTGTTTTTAAAACATCCTTAGGAAAAGTGCAGAAAGTAAACACACTCACACGCGCGTGTGTGCGTGTGTACATGTATATATTTACACGTGTATACACACACATACGAATGGGGGACACTGGACATTGCATAAATACAGGTGCAAACACACACAAACACTTGCACACACACACTTGCACACATGCACACACACGCACGCACACACACATGCAACCTTCATTGGAATAGGGAGGGGTGAGGTGGCAGATTATGGGATTTCAGAAGTGAGGATCTTCCCCTGTTCGGAGCAGAGGGGTCCCGTGTTAGAGTGGGTGGCTCTTCAGCGCAACTATGTACCCGCGGGTGGCTCTTCAGCGCAACTATGTACCCGCGGGTGGCTCTTCAGCGCAACTATGTACCCGCGGGTGGCTCTTCAGCGCAACTATGTACCCGCGGGTGGCTCTTCAGCGCAACTTCCGTTCTACAAATGTTAGCAGTCATTGCACTCGAGTCCTGTTTGTAACATCTTCTATTCTTTACTTGTTTGGGTCATTAGACTGCGGCCATACTAGAGCACCGCATGGAAGAATTTCTAGTCGAATAAATCGAGCGCCTTAATTCATTTAAGCTTGCTACTTCTTCTATCGGTTACTTTGCCGAACTGCTAGGTTACGAGGACGTAAACAAACCAACACCAGTTGCCAAATGATGGTGATACCCCATCCTACACACACACACACACACACACACACACACACACACACACCACACACACACACACACACGATGGGCTTCTTTCAGTTTCCATCTACTAAATTCACTCAAACGTCCAATTGGTCGCAGTGTGGGACTGAACCCGAATCCTGTGGTTGGGACACAAACTTCTTACCGCCCAGCCACACTCGCTTGTGTCATACTTGTAAATATTGTCAGAAAGAATATCAAAAATTGTCCCGTAACACAGAGATGTAGATATAATGCAAAGGTATTTGGTAAATAACAGCCGTGAACTTGTTGCCAGGTTTATGAGGGGCCGCTATTAACCACGATAGGCTTTAGGGGTCTCGCTCAGCTTCTGTCGGTTGAAGTCAGTTTCTGTGAGGCTCTGACGTTTTAGTGTAATGGATGCGACAGGTGCTGTTCCCTTTGTTTAGCACTTTGTCGTAAACTTTCCCATTTTATCCTTGCTATGTGAGTGAGCCCCTTGTTGTGGTGAAATATCTTTCAGGCTTGAAAGCTGGACTCGCACCCTGCTTTTAATCACATTGATGTGCCAGCCATTTGCAAGACCCGCATCTCCAGACGAATTCATTCGTGATCCTTTCGGTTATCGTCAGAGCTAACCTTGGGCTAAACGACAATAACCAGACGTAGGTGTAGAGAGAAATCTACATAGTGGTCGACCCACGAACGACGTCCGACACCATGGCTGTGACGTCTGTTAAGTAACGTTTCGTTATTCGATTAGAATCCTTAAAGGTGGTGCCCCAGCATGGTCGCTGCCAAATGACTGAAACAAAAGCTAAATATGGTGACAAGGTTTTCAGTGCCCCAGTTCAATTAGGATCTTTCTCGGGACCTCCAGATTCTGAAGCTGTGATGGCCCAAAGGGCAATAGATACAGAAAAGAGAGGAAACCCTTGATGGCCCAGGATGGGATTCGATTTCCATCGAAATTTGAACCCAAAGCTTAGAGTAAATCCATTTAATCCGGCACTCTACCGGTTCTACAACTCCATCAATCCAAAATGTAAAAATTATAGAATAGGTGTCGTACAGGAGAAGATGGTGTCGCTTCCTCGCTGACGAAGCTGCAACTAATTACTGCCGGGCGGAAGTTGCCGCATGTCTCGGCAGTAAAATGGATGAAATGGGCAGAGCACGACTGTGCTATGCCACGGCAACAAAATAGTTCATTCATATCTCACTACATATGCATTCCAACCGTGACCATTCCGTAGTTTGTTTTTCAATCATAGGATACTGTAGACTACATCTTCATTTAATCCTTTAGTTGTTTGTCGTAAGACTGCGGTCATGCTGGGGCAATACCTTGAAGAATTTAAGTCGAATGAATCGACCTCAGGATTTATTTTCTATTGTTAAGCCTGGTCCTTAATTTTGCCGGTCTCTTTTGCTGAACCACTAAATTACGGAGACGTATACAAACCAACACCGGTTGTCAGACGGTAGTGGTGCACACTCACACATACACACAATGGGATTCTTTCGTTTTCCGTCTAGCAAATCCACTCACAAGGCTTTGGTCGACCCGTGGCTAATGTAGTAGAGACTTGCTCAAGGTGCCACGCAGTGGGACTGAACCCAGAACCGTGTGGTTGGGAAGCAAACTTCTAACCAAACTGCCCACGGTATGATCCGACTGGTATTTACCTGCTATTTCTAGCATTTCAAGCAACCACACCGACGACGTTTTTCTCATAGATTCGGAAACTACTTCGCTTTAAATCAACTCTGATCCAGCAGACGTATGATAAGACTCTCCAACCGTGACAATACCGTCTGTTTTCTATTATTACCTCCTGATTAATATACTCCAGAATCCCGTTGGTTAGTTTCTGATTTCAACACGAAATGGTTTAATTTTAGAGAGATTTGGCTGTTGTTTCTTGTAGTTTGAGTGACCACACATGAGGTGAGGTCGCTGACCGTGAAGCACCCGGTTGTGTGTTTCGGGTGGCTCATGAGCTGTGGATCCGACTGACAATCTTCGCTTCACTTAAGTCGCTACGGGGGACGAATGAAGGTGTGTGTGTGTGTGTGCGTGTGTGCGTGTGTGTGTGTGTGTGTGTGTGTGTGTTAACGTATTTACATGTGGAAATGTGTTTGTGTTCGTTTGTGCATAATTCTAATAGCTACAACACACACACACACACACACACACACACACACCCGGCTGTGCGAAGATGTATGTGCATTAGTGTGTGTGTGTGTGTGTGTGCGCAGGCGTGTGTTGGTTTACGAGGGAGGACGGTCTAGTTAATGGAACATGTCTGGCTGTGCCAAATGGGAAATGGTGCGAGGAGAGGCAGCCGTGCGAGAAATCTCACCTCCAAACTGTGATCATTCCCCTTCACCTCTCCTGCTTTCTCTCTCTCTCTCTCTTTCCTCCCCTCTCGACCCACCCGGGTCTCACCCGGTCTACTACCCTCACCTTACCGGTTTGTAGTCAATTCTGGGAGGAGATATGGCGACCAGATTGCAAATAATAATAATAATAATGAAACATAATGATGTCTGTTGTAAGCAAAATAGAATTAATATTAATTTAAAGCGAGCTGGGAGAATCGTTTGCATACCGGACAAAATGCTTAGCGACATTTTGTCCGTCTTTAGGTTCTGAGTTCAAATTCTACCGAGGTCGACTTTGCCTTTCATCCTTTTGGGGTCGATAAATTAAGTACCAGTTACGCACTGGGGTCAATGTAGCAATGGTAGTAGTAGTAGTAATGATAGCAAGCTTTGGCCGAAGGCGAGCTTTTCATGGGACGGTTAAATCTCGTGTATCACCCTCAATGCTTAACTCGTTCATAGTTAATCGACCCCGAAAATATGAAAGGCTAAATCGACAGCGACAGAATTTGAGCTCAAAACGTAATTAACCGGAAGAATTGTCGTTAAGCATTTTGTTCGACGCACCTTTCAGTAAATTTACTAAAGCCCAGCACCACCCATCATCTTTCTTGGAAAAGTGTAGTGTTTCTCCTCAACCTTTTCCCTTTCATCTGTTCTAAGAATAAGTCCTCAGCCCCAGTCACCCGACAGAGGATAATCTGCTGCTTTTTTCTGACGAAAAGGAAAGCGACGAATGTTTATGGAGAGACTTGGCTGATAACAGGACCCACCATGCATGCGGTAACTAGTTTCACATAACTTCAAAACGTGTGCTTGTGGCACGGTTTTCAAACTGTGCACGTCTTGAACAGATCCACTTGGCTGCACTTTCGTATTTCTAGGGTTAATTCTGAACCGACTGTTTCCCCTTGTAGCTCTACCGAAAGTTATCCATAGACTCTAGGATGAAAGATCATGCGGGAAAGATGGCTCTATTCCTCCTCATCAGTATCCAGAATCTCCCCCAAGAACATCTTTGCTCACGCCATCCATTAATCCTTTATCGATAACCTTACATTCCAGATGCCAGTCTTCCATTGACAAGGCATTGGTCGGTCTGAGACTATCGCAGAAGATACCTGGCCAAGGTGTCACGCAATGAGACTGAACTCGGAACCACGTGGCTGCCAGTTTCTTAGCCACAAAACTATGCTTACACCTGTACAAGTGATTTATTTACACCCACACCCTCCTATCAACAGGGCGAAGAGATAAGTCACTGGCAATGTAGTAAGAGGGAGAAGTGAAAGCGTTTTAGTTATCGAAGTAGATTCTCGATTTATTGAAACTAGTTTCACTTTCAGAGAAGGTAAAACAATCGCCGGGTGGCAGCTGAAAGGCAAACTCCGTCTGAGAAGGGGAAATCATCTCAAGAATTATATATAGGGGAAAATAATTTGAAGGAAGGTAAGAAATATGGCACGCAAAAGAAAAGAAAAGAGAAAAAAACCAATCTATTCACAAATGGTGTTGGGAAACCACCATCTCGGTAGGATCAGGATACTCCCAGGACTTCGGACCACCCTTCGCTCTGACCATCTTCTACAAACTGAGTGCCCCTTAGTCGAGCCGTAAAACGACCCACATCTTTAGGCTCGTGATCCCACCGCTGACAGTTACATATTTCTTTCCACCTCATCCCTCTTAATCGCTTTCTCTCTCACTATCTTTCTCACCCTTTCTTCCTTTCCCTCTCTATATCTCACCATCTGCTTCCCCGACAGCATTCTTGATGGTTGTGTGTGCTATATGGACAGGGTTAAAACCCAAGCCGTGTCCTCTTGAAGCACATCTGCTTATTCCAGAATTCCAAATCCGTGTGTAGATGCTATATGTGTGTGAGGTATGCATAAATTGGTTTGTGGAAGTTCTTCATGAAAACTCATTTCCCAGTCCCCTCCCCCTCGAAAGAAAAGCCCGAGTCTAATTGCATTAATACTGCCCTAAAAAGAATATAGGAGACAAGTAAGAGTGGCTCCTATTAGCAAATGAAACACTAGCAATGGCAGATGATACAAAAAAATTCCAATCTCCTATTTTCATACATACATACATGAGCAAAATAAGCATAATTCACATAACACAAAATGGTGCTTAAACTGAATGGAACTTAAACTCCAACTTCTCCTTCTAGGGACAGCACCTGTGCATCGAACGTTAGCTATATGAACAATCCCCGTCGAGCTAATATGGGGGTAGAAAGGCAGATGAGTACAGGCAGACTTGAGCCGTATATTTACATGAAGCAAAAAATACAGATTAAAAAATGAAGAAAAAAGAAAACGAGGAGAATTATGTAAAGTCTTATCTCGACAGCTGTTTCAAGACGGCATTAACTTATCTCGACAGCTGTTTCGAGACGGCATTAACTTAACCATATTCATAAGTAATATGTGTTTGCGGTCTCTTCCACTCGGTGAGCTTCCTAACAGGGGCGTCTCTTACTTGTTCCCTGTCTTCTGCTTAACCAGCAGTGACTGGTTCAGTCTTTTTTTAGGGCCAGTATTAAAGCAATTAAAGTCGGGCTTTCCTTTCGAGGTGGAGTGGTGGTGGTGGGAAATGAGTTTTCGTGAAGAACTTCCACAAACCAACCGACTAACCACCCAACCAGTTAGTCGACCCAACAATGACAGACAGACAGACATCCTAGCAATCAGCCAACCGACCAACCGGCCTGGCAGCTAGAGCAACCAGCAACACCGTGTGAATCGGCCCAAACAGGAGTGTTTGCGTATTTATTATGAGTTTATAATACATTATTCCTTTAGACACGCATCGCTGCTCTCCATAGACACAAGTCGAGATCGCTACAGTTGCTTTACTGTTGTTGTGTACACACACACACACACACACACACACACTAATACACATGTATGCATATGTCTGTTGCTCCTGCTATTTTACTGCTGTGTGTATATGTGTTTGTATGTGTGTGTATATATATATATATACATACACACACAAAGACGTGTATAGGGGTATGTGTGAGGTGTGTATGTGTATATTTATATATATAATATATATGGAGATATAGATATACACATACATAAAATTTATGGATTTTCATCGGTTTCGACGATGACTAATCTAATTGTTTCTCAACACATTGACATTAGTGGTTGAGTATCCTGTAGACACTTGTCCCCTTTACGTAAGTCTCTGTTTCAATTGGTGTGGCACTGTGACGCGGCAGTTATCCAAACAGTACACCCGGTGAGCTGACACAAATGGTTTGACGATGGAGGAGTCGACTCGAGATTTGAGCAGAAGAAACTTGCCTTAGCGACCAAGTTGTATACGAACCCCGGACCTTGAAATTACAGCGAACTTCTTCGCCAGTTGGCTGTTATCCTTTATGAAATGCTAATCCACGTGCTCTTTGTTAGTTTGCCTTTCTGCCGCTGTCATATTATGAGGCTGTGAAGAGGCGCTGGAGTGGCTGTGTGGTAAGTAGCTTGCTTACGAACCACATGGTTCCGGGTTCAGTCCCACTGCGTGGCACCTTGGGCAAGTGTTTTCTACTATAGCCTCGGGCCAACCAAAGCCTTGTGAGTGGATTTGGTAGACGGAAACTGAAAGAAGCCCCTCGTATATATATATATGTGTGTGTGTGTGTTTGTGTTTGTCCCCCCAACATCCCTTGACAACCAATGCTGGTGTGTTTACGTCCGCGTAACCGAGCAGTTCGGGAAAAGAGACCGATAGAATAAGTACTGGGCTTACAAAGAATAGGTCCTGGGGTCGATTTGCTCGACTAAAGGCGTTGCTCCAGCATGGCCACAGTCAAATGACTGAAACAAGTAAAAGAGTAAAAGAAGTGTGCTGGAGACACACAGACAGACGCACGCGCGGTGTTCATTGTTTTCTTACAACGCTGTTTGAGACGACAATCGAACCATGGGGCCATGGGGCCATGGGGCCATTGCAGTAGGACGACCGGTGAGATTTTCTTTTTTTTTTTATTGTGGATATTAATTACTCCGATCATCTGATCGAACTCTACCCCCACCCCTCTCTCTGCCCATCAGTCTGTCTGTCTGTCTGTCTGTCTGCTATAAAAACAATAGAGTCCCACTCGACCCTTCATAACCGAAGTTTAACCTACAAATGGTCTCAGTGATTAATTAAGTGTAATTATAAATAATTCGGGACGATGCCAAGGGAAGACATTCGATCCACGCCTTCTCCCCCCCCCACGTCACCTCTCCCCCCCCCACGTCACCTCTCCGCCCCATACACAGCAATTATGGGAATGAAAAGTTGGTAATTCAGGAGGAAATCTTCTACGTTGCGAAGCAAATAACAGAAAGCACAACAAGTCCGTTTAATCATGTCAAGCATCTTTCTTAATCCTCATCACTCATCACTCTTTCTCGGGTTTCTTCCTTCCCCAGCCCCCCTCATTTCGCATCTGATCTCACCCAACTCAACCCCCCCTCCCCAAACTGATAGCCCCGACGCCGATACATTATTTATTCATAAAAGGGTTTCTAGTTGGCAGAATCGGCAGAGCATCCGACACAGTATTTGGTTTGTATTTGGTGAAGTCCCTGCACGTTCTGAGTTCAAATCCGGTCTACGTGGATTTTTCCTTTTCGGCTTCCGAGGTCGATAACCTAAATATCTTAGGATGTAACAGGGGGGGGGGGAGAAGAGGGTGTTGGATGACCGCAGCCCAAAGATGGAAACTGCTGACAACAAATGAACTTCGCCCAAAAGAAGGGGGGGGGGAAATCGGGTTGAAAGAACCCGGCTCTAAACCGGGAAAGAAAATCATAAAAGACGCAGCCGAGGCTGTGCTGTTGAGAAATTTACTTACCAACCATACGGTTCCTGGTTCAATCCCTCGGCGTGACACCTTGGGCAAATGTTTTCTAATATAGCCTCGGGCCGAGCAAAACATTGTGAGTGGATTTTATAGATGGAAACTGGAGGAAGCCCTTTCTGTGTGTATGTGTGTGTGTGTGTGTGTGAAGGCGCGCGACCTAGTGGTTAGGGTGTGGTACTCATGATCTTAGTGATCATGGGTTCGATTCCCAGACCAGTAGCACATTGTATTCTTGAGCAAAACACTTCATTTCACACAGCTCCCTTCCATTCAGCTGTAAATGTGACAAACTAGCTTTCTGATCAGGGTGAACGTTATCCTACCTACCCACCCAGTGGGGTGGCATCATTCAAACACTGATATCGGTAGCGGTCAGCCATTCACAAGGTCAAGGGAGGCCGAAATCACGTGATCAGGTTGTCCTGGCGGCGGCGATGGCAGTCTCCCGCAAACGATAACTATCTTCGTCACTATTGCAGTGTTCGGTGTTCGAACACGACAACCACTTTTAAGTGGGGGATATGTGTGTATATATATATATATAATATATATATATATATATATATATATTATATATATATATATACATACATACACGTGTGTGTTATGTGTGTGTACCTTTGTCTTGACATCACGTGCTGGCTGTATATGAGCACCACCGTCATACAAGCTTTTTGTTTCCAGTCTTCTGTGAAAACATGTCTGGCCATGAGGGTTGGCAACGGAAGGGACGTCCGTCTGTACGAAATCTACCTCATCACATTCCATCTGACCCATGCAAGCATGGAAAAGCGGACGTTAAACGATGATCTGTTATTCTTCTAAAATTGTGTTGTCACCATTTGTGTTAATTACAAATATGAGAGTTATGTTTGTTATGCTAATTACTTGGGTAAATATTTCCGTAATCAAATAAGCATTAAATTAATTATCGTTAATTAGAGACTGTTGAAAATTGCTATTTAGTTCCAAGTCAAGCTTTAATGGAGCAGAGATCAAAGGTATTCCAGCCGTGCCCTCGCTGTTTAGTGTATCTAGACTTACATTATTTAATGCGTCCCTCCCGTTTTTTAAACGATCGGTGTGTGATACAAGTAAGATTTGGCTGCCATTTCTAGCAGGTCGAAAGACAAGGGAAAAGGTTTCTGTATTGTTTAGTTTTTTTTTTTACTTGTTTCAGCCGGCCATGCTGGGGCACCGCCTTGAGTTTTCGTTCGCATGGATCGACCCCAGTACTATTTCTTAAATACCTGGTACTTATTCTATCAGTCTCTTATGCTGAACCACTAAGTTACGGGGACGTAAACACACCAACACAGGTTGTCAAGCAGTGGTAAGGGACAAACACACACACACACTCATATCTGTATGACGGGCTTCTTTCGGTTTCCATCTACCAAATGCATTCATAAGGCTTTGGTCAGCTCGAGGCTATAATAGAAGACGCTTGCCGAAGGTGCCATGTAGTAGGACTGAACTCGGAACCGTGCGCTTGGGAAGTAGACTTCTTACCACACGGCCACCCGCAACTTAGAATCGCTGTGTACGTTGTACCCATAAAAATATATACCCCTTTCCTTCCTGTGTATCTCTGTACTATGTGCCTACCTTATTTTTGTCTTAAAAGTACACATGTACTTTTTTGAATTACCCACCTGTCTCTCCCTATTCCTGACATCTTGTTTCTGGGTACCATTTCTAAGCCTCTTCTCTTAGTCTTCTTCACACAGCGATGCACCCCTGTTTCTCCTGCTTCGAAGCTATGTTGTATCGAGTTCCTACCTTAAAAGCTAATCTTTCTACCGAGGTACTTTGTAGATGTCTACCCTCAGCCAACGAGGGGGGAAACCCAATTCTGCAATGTTATTTTTTTATTCTCTTGGTTTTAAATGTTTACACTTCTGTCTCCTTCAAAGTATTCTCCATTGGGCAACTGTGGAGAAATGTTGAGGGTTTTGATAAAAAAAAATAGCAGTGTCCTTTAGATCCCCCACTCCCGCTTCTCAACTGGAGAATGTCGTGAGTGGAATGAGAGGGAGCATTGTAAGATGCTTAATGTTCAGTTTAAAAGTTTGTGATTGCGAGAAAAGATTAAAAATGCCGGTGAATGAGTTTCTGAGGAAGCCGGGTCCGCAGACGTAGGTGCAAAGGAACCCTATCTGCCAATGTGGCGGCACAGGACAGGTGGTATTTATTTCGGTTCTCTACGTTCTGAGTTCAAATGCCGCCGAGGTCGACTTTGCCTTTCATCCTTTCGGAGTCAAATAAAGTATGAAACAAGTATTTCGTTACCGTAATTGACCAACGGCTCCCCTCAAAAACCTTGGGTTTCAATTAGAAATCTTTAGTTTAAGACCCTTTCATGAATTTAGGGAGAATATGTCGAAATACGCAGGCGTGGATGTGTGGCAAGAAGCTGAAAAGTACCTGTAAACTATTGGGGTCGGTTTCTATTCCTATAAGACGGCTCTGATGTGAATGGAATTTTGAATGTCTTCGGGGCTGTGGTCTCACCTAGCGATTACATCGATCCCCATTCCCCATCTCGTTCATATTTTATCGATCACCGACGGAGGAAAAACATAAAAACATTATCAGCATTTAATTTATTTTATTTTCTTTGTGTATTCAGAAACGTTTCTACATACATACACATGCACATACATACATGCATACATATATATATACACTTTACCTTTAGGTTTGTGTTTTCACAGACCACCGAGACCAAGTCTTGCGGCTCGGCCTAACAAACATTGAACGTCTCTAAGATAAACACACATTATTTCTGAAAGTGTATGATAATGTTACAAGTGAGTGTGGTGACAAATTATATATATAAATATATATACATACATACACACACATATATACATACACATATATACACACGTATGTATGTATATATAATATTGTTTTTGTTATTAGTTTTACTCTTCTTAAATAAATGTCATTGGAAAAAGAAAATACACGAAAAAAAACCCCACAATAATTCTAAAAAGAAATAGAAAAAAATGTAATTTTGTTGGGATGACATGTCCCTTTCTTTGTCTGGTGATTGGGGGCCAACTCTGATAGAAGGGATCACCCCCATGGATGTGTATCAATACTGACTTCTAACTTGGGCAAAAAGGTCAAACATTGGTACGGAGACACACACACATATATATGGGTGTATATATATATATATATATATATATATATATATATATATTCACACACACGCACACGTATATATTATATGTATATAATGTATATATTATATATGTGTGAGTGTACATATATACATATACGTATTATGTGTGTGTGTGTGTGTTGTATTGTGATATATTCATCTTTATTTCTGCCTGTGCTGTTCGTGGATTCCTTCCTTTGACAAGGGGTTAAAAGTGGGTCCTTCGTTGAACCCTTTACCACTTCTTGTGAAGAAAGAGACGAAGTGAGTGGGCTTCCATCCCGCTTCATATGAACCTCACCGTCCCTGAAATCGGTATTACTTCATGTGTTTAAGCAGCGATGAATCAGGGGCCCTATCCAAGGTACTAGTTCAGAAAGGTTTGTTATCCGGCGATAAACCGTGGCCCTATCCAGATTGAAATAATGAAACTAGAGCTGGACGTTAGCGGTGAATTCTCGATCGTCAAAGTGGAACCCTGCTTGGCTTTCTATAACAATAGTTTCGTTACTTTTGAATGAGAGCCGAGGCATTTGCCTGAAGCAGGCTTGTTCGGTTTCGTGCCTCCACAACTGGAGTAGCGCTGCAATGTTTTCCCGTTTCACAGAAACCAACATCGAACTCTTTAAAGACTGAAAACACTGACCCATTGTCCATTCAGCGGCTCTAATGGTTTTCATGTAAACTTGTAGACTATCGTGGGACTCGTGAGTTTAGGGGCTCCTGTTACTAACACTACTGCTGCAGCTGCTGGTGCTGTTGTCAATAACAATAAGTCATTAACGGAGGTTGATTAAACATTTTAAAAAGGGCTTTAGCTCTGGAGTAAATGTCATCAGAATTGTAGGTTGACACCATAATAGGTTCGTCTTACCCAATGATATACCGGGGTCAATCCAGACGATTACACAACAGCATTTTAATGTTCCCGGGCAAAATATATTATTACATACCAGTTGAATACTGGGGTCGATATAATCAACTTTCCCCATTCCTCAAATTGCTGGCCTTATGCACAAATTATCATTGGGTCAAATTCCATCGAAGCCGACTTCACCTTTTTATTCTTCCGGGGTCAATAGAATAAGTAACAGTTGAGCCCTGGTATCGAATAAGTCGATTAGCCCTCCCCCTCCCCCCACAAATTTGAAGACTTGTGTCTATTGCAGAAATGATTATTAATGTTTGTACCAAGGCGGCGAGCTGGCAGAATGGTTAGCACACCAGGCGAAATGCTTAGCGGTTTTTCGTCTGCCGCTACGTACTGAGTTCAAATTCCGCCGAGGTCGACTTTGCCTTTCATCCTTTCGGCGTCGATTAAATAAGTACCAGTTACGCACTGGGTAGATATAATCGACTTAAACCGTTTGTCTGTCCCCTTTGTGTTTAGCCCCTTGTGAGTAGTAAAGAAATAGGTATTTTGTCTGTCGCTACGTTCTGAGTTCAAATTCCGCCGAGGTCGACTTTGCCTTTCATCCTTTCGGAGTCGATAAAATAAGTACCTGTTACGCACTGGGGCCGATATAATCGACTTACCTCCTCCACCGAACTTTCTGGCCTTTTTTCCAAAATTTAAAGCCATTTTTATTACTAAGACAGCGAACTGACAGAACCATGAGCACGCCGGGCGAAATGCAGTTCGTCTGTCAACCCCTGAGGTCGACTTTGTCTTTCATCCTTTCGGGGGTCGAGATAATCGACTTACTCCCTACCCCGAAAAAGAAAATTGCTGGCTTTGCGTTAAAATTTGAACCCAATATGAGAGAGGGAGAGAGAGAGGGAGGGAGAGATTTGTGCTCTATTTCTAGCAAACGAAGACTTCTTTCGTTCTATTTTTTCATCTCTTCCTAATAAAATTGTCCCGATACGACATTACTTCTTTAAGAAGATGGTTGGTCGCCTGGTTGCTTGGAGAATCAATACTTTCGTTGCCTAATCAACTGGTTGTATGCATCCTTTATTATCTGACTGGTTAATTACTTTAGGGAATGTTTGTGGGGGGAAGGGGGAAGGGTTGTGTGACTTCGGGGAATGTTTGTTTTGTTTGGTTGTTTAGACTCATTGGTTATCGATGTAAACTTATTGCTTTCATCAGCTTGAGGGTGGCACACGGCGCCAACTCCGCCTCCTCCTCCTAAGAGAATCGAATCACATTAAATTCCAAAACTAACAACAATAATAATAATAATAATTTATTTCTACTGTAGGCACCAACCCTGAAATATTGGTGTGGTGGTGGGGGGGGGCTGGTTCATTACATCGCCCCCAGTACATAACCGGTACTATATTTTCTCACTCGCGGCGGGATGAAAGATAAAGTCGACCTTGGTTGGATTTGAACTCAGAACGCAAAGAGTCGGAACAAATATCGCAAAGCATTTTGCCCAACGCTCGAACGATTCTGTCAATTCACCTATCTAATAATAATAATAATAATAATAATAATAATAATGGTCGCAATGCGTTCATAAGGGTCATGTGTTTTGGAAAGTTAAGTCTTTAATGCAGATTTAGTAGAGTTTCATATTCACAACTTCAGATGAGCATTTAAAACGTCGGTTCATAGGTTCGAGTTTTGGGGTCTACTTTTAAAAGAAACGTTATTCAGTTTTCAAAGGATCCCAGAAGCATCGAGTTTATGGCATTCTAGATTGATTTTGCTGTTGTTTCATTGTCATTTACGGAACTTGACGGTTTTGGAAATAATTTGGCACAGAATTGTGTACAGATGTATATATATTTATAACACACACACGCACACACACATATGCTATTTATAACACATAAATATATATACACACACACGCGCACATATATATATATAATGAGAGTACGTGTACGTATGTCCACATGTTGTCAGAGACTTCTTAAATTTTATTTTTGAATTTCCAGTGAATCATAGACACAATCAGATTTTTAGAAATTCTATGAAAGGAAACTAATTTTGCAAACTCAGTAAACCATAAAGTCTAATTAGACAATTCAATTCGTAGAAACTAAATTGGTTTGATTGAGAACCATTGTAAAGTTTGCTTTTATCAACACATTTAAGGAACAAGAAAAAATGTCCAAAAGCCTTTGAATTGCATTTTGTTTTCAAAGGAACAACATTGGCAATTGAAAAAAGTCATTTCTCTGCAATGACACCCGACATGTCTATGGCGATTTTTCGGTCAAATTTACACTGTAAACTTTAAGGGAGACGTTATATTACTACAAGACAACAAAGGTTTATAGAAATGATCAAAAAAATTAGGTTATTGTAGACATATCTCGAAGTACTTATCAATTTTGTACTTCCAAATGGCTGATTCAAGCAGCGATTTGTATCTCATACAGGGGAAATTTCAGAAAACTTGCATTCATACATATTACATCCGATTTGAAATATTTAAAGACACCGAGACACTTCCGGTAATTTTTTTTGCTACGTTTTAAATTTGACAGGGTTTTGTTGATATTTTTTACATTTTTTTAATTGTACACACACACACACACACACATATTTACAAATGTCCTTATGTCCTCTATATTGTATAATTTATTCTTATCGCTATGTTTATGCCAATCGCTCCTCCTTCGTTTAAAAGAAAAAAAATGGTCGTTTCGTTTGCTAACAAGGTTACGTCATTTCATGTCATCCAACCCAAACCATTTTCGCTCTGTGTTGTTCGTTATATCCCAAAGTTCAGGCTTCATTTTACTCAATCATCCGACGATCAACAAAGAGAAACGCGGAGCAAGAATTTCTAAAGTGACAGATTCCAATAAATTACATCACGATTTTCTTTTTTAATATTGAGTACTCTTTGTCCTTCCTCTTGTTGTTGTCTCCAATACGTTTATATATATATATATATATATATATATATATATAATATATATATATATATATATATACACATACATACATACAGGTAATGTAATAGAAAGAGGAGTAGACTAAATGAAAGGTAAACCCACCAAAAGAGTAACAACGCCACAATCACAATATAATCAAAGAACAGCAATAAGATCAGTGATGTAGGGTGGTGGTGGTGGTGACGTGTGTGAGTGTGAGGGTGGTGTTTGGGGGGGGGCGGATAATAATAATCACTTTTATGGAATGTCGGTGATCAGTCATTGTTAAGGAAACGCAATCACGCGTGGGTGTGTGTGTGAAACGGAGGGTTTCTCTCCGTTGCTTCTCGTTCTCGCTTCTCAAAAAACATGGAGAAGAAATTTCGAGACTTGGAGTGGCGACAGCTGGAAGTTTCTTCGTCTTTAAATAAATATAAAATTCAATTCGATTGAGTATTTTTATCTCCTCGTTTCGAAATTCAAACGCACGAATGGGTGTGTGTGTGAGGAATTCTAAATTTTCAGTTAATTTTTTTTTCATTTCGTTCATCTTCAAATATGTTTCTATAATTTTATTTTCGTTAACCATCATCATCATCACCACCACCATCATCGTCTTTGTTATCGTCTCAAATTTCCACCTCTGTTCGTATTTCTGTTACATATTTCTTTCTCCCCCCCCTCCTCCTTATAATTAATTCCATTTCTTTATATCTTAAAGAATTTCTTTCCTAAATTCTTCGTTTCGGTGTCATTCCGTTAAGAATCTCGTGGCATCACTTTGTTGCGTCCAGTTTTCAAAAGCTGTTGGGGACCCTCGTGATCTCGCCGACCAATCCGAGAGCTGCAGCGTGTTCACGGGAGCGCATGCGCAATGCTGCAAGGCTTTCATCTGCCGTACACCTGTCGACATTCGGCGCACCTGTAGGAAATAGAAGAGGAGATAACTTGCTAATTAGATATTCCATACATAGAAAGGTGTGTTACAAAATAGTTGTAGCTGTTTTGCTTTCGTGGGATCAGAATTGTACCAAGCGTGACCAAGCGTGACCAAGTGTGTCATTTAGTAGGCCAGGAAGCATATTATCCAATGGTTATCTGGTTTTAGGGAGAGTTGGTTAATAGTTTCTCTTTCTAGCAGGTCGTATTGCCTGGTCGGTTGATGAAGTAATGGAGAGAGAGAAGGGTTTCTCAATCCATTTACTGAGAGAGAGAATTATCATCTGGCAGAACCGTTAGCATGCCGGACAAAATGCTTAGCGGCATTTCGTCCGCCTTCATGTTCTGAGTTCAAATTCTGCTGAGGTCGACTTTGCCTTTCACACTATTGGGGTCGATAAAGTAAGTACCTGTTGATTACTGGGGCCGATTTAATCCCCGAAATTGCTGGCCTTGTGTCAAAATTTGAAACCCACATAGATACATGATTTAAATGAGTTTCTACTGCAACGCAATGCACTGACCTGTTGTGATGTGGTGAGGATTGTAAGGAAAGCTGGTCTTCATGTCTGTGTAAGGATAATGGCTGCTCGACGGATAGGTGGCGCTCAAGCTGGCGATGGTGGTTGTAGCTGTGGCGGTCGGTGGCGACCAAGTGGAGGAATGCATACTGTCGGCCGTCGAGAGACTCTGGAATCCTGGCATCTAATTAAGACAAAAAACAAAACAATAATTAATTCATTTGAAGACGATGGGGGTTGTTTTTTGTATTTTTTGAAAAATGGTAAAAGAAGGAAAGAACGAATAATGCCCGAAGGGATTTCTAATTTGGACCCAAGAAGAGCAAATTTGAGGGGAAGGGAGTTAATTGATGCTAGTCTGGGGAGATAGTAATTAATGGCTGGAGAACTTTTAACCCCTAAAGCATTGGGATTTGCACTTACATAGCATGGACTTCTGAGCCCATTCTATATAAAATGAGACTCCCATGCACACATAAAAAACGAAAAATACTTAAAATATCCTTTTAGTATTATATAATGGTGGCAAGTTCTACATCATCTGAAAAGCCATTCGTTGAACTATTAGTTCTCTTGCATTCTGGGGGGGTATCGGAGTGTTTGAGTGACATTAGACCCCCAACAAAAGCCCATAAATTAAATGCATGTATCTGGGCCACGATCGTGGGCTGTCGCGCTTTTATGTGTTAATGATAGATCTGAACGGGGAAGTGAAAGGGGGGGGTCTATAAGGTCCTGCTCTCTAAGGTCCGGCTGTATTTTCACCCCTTCAACTCCAACTTTCACCCCCCCCATTTGGTCCCTCCCCCACCAGATCATTCCACACACTTTTCTTCCATTTCATTCCTAGTGGAGGTAAAGTTTCCCCGCTCCATTTATAGGGGTCCTCAAACGGTCCACAGAAAACTTTGCAATCAACTAGTTTATAATTCTTCAAAACACCAAATGTTTTAATTTTTGTTCATACAATTCCTAATAATTATTTAAAAAATATAATAGGATATTTCTAATGCATCGAATGTCTTGCGTGGAGATTGCGTGAATCTTCACAGAAGGTCCACTCAGCCAGCCGGTACCCATTGACTTCTGTGAGTGAAGAAGTGAACATTGCCCGGTTTAACGCCACTCCCTGCTCCCTGGAATCCTCGAGTCTGCGCCGTGGCAAGAATTCGATGAAGACACCACCCTCTCTCCTTCCCACCTCTCCCCAACTTAGTAATGAAAGAAAGAAAGAATGAGACCGAAAAAGCCCCCATTGAGGGTCTTCAGTTTGAACTATACCTGGTTTGCATGTGGGAAATAAGAGTCGACCAAGGCGGAGTAAGGTCCGTCAGCTTTGATAAAAGGGGTGTAGGAACTCTCGGATTTCGGTAGACTTGGATAGTTGTCTGGTCGAACAAGGCCTGGGTAATGTGCTGTAACGTCGGCTTTCAAAGGGGTTTGACTATGGAATGGTGCAGGGAATGAAGGAGCCGTGGCCTGCGAGGACCGGTGCCAAAACGAATCTGAAATAACAACAACAATAATAATCAAAATAATCCTTCTTATTATAGGCACAAGGCATGACATTTTGGAGGAAGAGACTAGTCGATTATATCGATCCCAAGTATAACTGGTACTTAATTTATCGACCCCGAAATGATGAAAAGCGAAGTCAACCTCGGCGGAATTTGAACTCAAAATGAGAAGACAGACGAAATACCTATTTCTTTACTAGCCACAAGGAGCCAAACACAGAGAGGACAAACAAGGACAGAAAACGGATTCAGTCGATTACATCGACTCCAGTGCGTAACTGGTACGTAATTTATCGACCCCGAAAGGATGAAAGGCAAACTCGACTTCGGCACGCACACCACACACACACACACACCACACACACACACACACACACACCATACACGCACACCACATACGCACACCACAGACACACCATGCACGCACACCACACGCACACCACACACACACCATAAACACACACACACCATATACGCACACCACACACGCACACCACAAACACACCATGCACGCACACCACACACACACACCATACACACACACACACCATACACGCAAACCACACACACACACGATACACGCACACCATACACGCACACCACACACTCACACCATACACGCACACCACACACACCATGCACGCACACAACACACACACCGTACACACACACACACCACACACACAAACGATACACGCAAACCACACACACACACGATACACGCACACAACACACACACACGCACATACACACCATACATGCACACCACAGACACACCATACACGCACACACACACACCATACACGCACACCACACACACACACCATACACGCACACCACACACACACCATACACACACACACACCATACACGCACACCACACACACACACCACACACACACCATACACGCACACCACACACACATACACGCACACCATACACGCACCACACACACCATACACACCATACACGCACACCATACACGCACACCACACACACACACACACCATGCACGCACAACACACGCACACAGACACACCATACACGCACGCCACACACACGCACCATACACGCACACACACCATACACGCACACCACACACACACACATACACACCATACACGCACACCACACACACACCATACACGCACACCACACACACGCCATACACGCACACCACACACACGCACATACACACCATACACGCCACACACACACACCATACACGCACACCACACGCACACCATACACACACCACACACGCACACCATACACGCACACACCATACACGCACACCACACACCATACACGCACACCACACACATAATACACGCACACCACAAACACACCATACACGCACAGCACACACACACACACCACACACACCATACACGCACACACACACACCATACACGCACACACACACACCATACACGCACACCACACACACCATACACGCACACCACACACAGACACGATACACACCATACACACACCATACACGCACACCACACACGCACATCATACATGCACACACACACACACCATATAAACACACACCATACACGCACACACGCCATACACGCACACCATACATGCACACACACACACCATACAAACACACACCATACACGCACACACGCCATACACGCACACCACACACCCACACACCATACACGCACACAGACACACCATACACGCACACCACACACACACCATACACACACATACACGCACACCACACACACACCATACACGCACACCACACACACACACACACACCATACACGCAAACCACACACACACCATACATGCACACCACACACACACCATACACGCACAACACACACCATACACGCACACCACACACACACCACCACCATACACACACCACACCACACACACACACCCTCCATACACGCACACCACACACACCATACAGCACAACCACACACACACCACACACCATACACGCCACACCACACGCACATACACACCATACACGCACACCACACACACCATACACGCACACCACTCACACCATACACACACACCATACACGCACACACACACACACACACACCATACACGCACCCACACACACACACCATACACGCACACCACACACACACACCATACACGCACAACACACACACACAGACACACCATACACGCACACCACACACACCATACACGCACACCACACACACGCACATACACACCATACACGCACACACACCATACACGCACAAACACACACACCATACACGCAAACCACACACACACCATACATGCACACCATACACGCACAACACACACCATACACGCACACCACACACACACACTCCATACACGCACACCACACACACACCATACACGCACACCACACACACACCACACACACCATACACGCACACCACACGCACATACACACCATACACGCACACCACACACACACCATACACGCACACCACTCACACCATACACACACACCATACACGCACACCACACACACACACTCCATACACGCACACCACACACACCATACACGCACACCACACACACCATACACGCACACCACACGCACATACACACCATACACGCACACCATACACGCACACCACTCACACCATACACACACACCATACACGCACACACACACACACACACACACACCATACACGCACACCACACACACGCCATACACGCACACCACACACACGCACATACACACCATACACGCACACCACACACACCATACACGCACACCACACGCACACCATACACACACCACACACACCATACACGCACACCACTCACACCATACACGCACACCACTCACACCATACACGCACACACCATACACGCACACCACACACCATACACGCACACCACACACACCATACACGCGCACACCACACACAGACACGATACAAACCATACACGCACACCACACACACACCATACACGCACACACACACACACACCATACACGCACACCACACACGCACACCATACATGCACAGCACACACACACCACACACACCATACACGCACACACACACACCATACACGCATACCACACACACCATACACGCACACACCATACACGCACACCACACACAGACACGATACACACCATACACGCACACCACACACACACCATACACGCACACACACACACACCATACACGCACACCACACACGCACACCATACATGCACACACACACACCATACACGCACACACGCCATACACGCACCCCATACACGCACACCACACACCCACACACCATACACGCACACAGACACACCATACACGCACACCACACACACACGATACACACACATACACGCACACCACACACACACCATACACGCACACACACCATACACGCAAACCACGCACACACCATACACGCAAACCACACACACACCATACATGCACACCACACACACACCATACACGCACACCACACACACACACTCCATACACACACACCACACACACTCCATACACGCACACCACACACACACCATACACGCACACCACACGCACATACACACCATACACACACCATACACGCATACCACTCACACCATACACACACACCATACACGCACACACACACACACACACACACCATACACGCACCCACACACACACACCATACACGCACACCACACACACACACCATACACGCACAACACACACACACACAGACACACCATACACGCACACCACACACCACCATACACGCACACACACACACGCACATACACACCATACACGCACACACACCATACACGCACAACACACACACCATACACGCAAACCACACACACACCATACATGCACACCACACACACACACCATACACGCACACCACAAATACACACCATACACGCACACCACACACACCATACACACACCACACACACACACAATACACGCACACGACACACACTATACACGCACACCACACACACCATACACGCACACCACATACACCATACACGCACACCACACACACACACGCACATACACACCATACACGCACAACACACACACACCATACACGCACAACACACACACACCATACACGCACACCACACACACACCATACACGCAACCGCCACCACACACCATACACGCCACACCACACACACCATACACACACACACCATACACACACACACCATACACACACACAGTACACGCACACCACACACACATACCATACACGCACACCACACACACACCATACACGCACACCACACACACTATACACGCACACCACACACACACACCATACACGCACACACACACATACACACCCACACCACACACCATACACGCACACCACACACACACACCACACACACACCACACACACACACACCATACACGCACACCACACACATACACCATACACGCACACCACACACACACACACACACACACAATACACACGCACACCACACACACCATACACGCACACCACACACACACCATACACGCACAACATACACGCACACCATATACACGCACACCACACACACACCATACACGCACAGCACACCACACACACACCATACACGCACAGCTACACACACCATACACGCACACCACACAAGCACACACACACACAACATACACGCACACCACACACGCACACCATACATGCACACACACACACCATACACGCACACACGCCATACACGCACCCCATACACGCACACCACACACCCACACACCATACACGCACACAGACACACCATACACGCACACCACACACACACGATACACACACATACACGCACACCACACACACACCATACACGCACCATACACGCACACACACCATACACACACCATACACGCACCATACACGCAAACCACGCACACACCATACACGCAAACCACACACACACCATACATGCACACCACACACACACCCATACACGCACACCACACACACACACTCCATACACACACACCACACACACTCCATACACGCACACCACACACACACCATACACGCACACCACACGCACATACACACCATACAACACACCATACACGCATACCACTCACACCATACACCACCACACCATACACGCACACACACACACACACACACACACCATACACGCACCCACACACACACACCATACACGCACACCACACACCCACACCATACACGCACAACACACACACACACAGACAACACCATACACGCACACCACACACACATACACGCACACCACACACACGCACATACACACCATACACGCCACACACACCATACACGCACAACACACACACCATACACGCAAAACACACACACCATACATGCACACCACACACCACACCATACACGCACACCACAAATACACACCATACACGCACACCACACACACACCATACACGCACACAACACACACCACACACACACACAATACACGCACACGACACACACACTATACACGCACAACACACACACCATACACGCACCACAACTACACCATACACGCACACCACACACACACACGCACATACACACCATACACGCACAACACACACACACCATACACGCCACAACACACACACCATACACGCACACCACACACACACCATACACGCACACCATACACGCACGCCACACACACACCATACACGCACACCACCACACACCATACACACACACACACCATACACACACACACACACAATACCATACACGCACACCACACACACACCATACACGCACACCACAACACTATACACGCACACCACACACACACACCATACACGCACACACACACATACACCCACACCACACACACCATACACGCACACCACACCACACACCATAACACACACACACCTACACGCACACCACACACATACACCATACACGCACACACCACACACCATACACGCACACACCACACCACACACCACACACACACCACACACACACACACCATACACGCGCACACCACACAACATACACCATACACGCACACCACACACACACACACACACACACACAATACCACGCACACCACACACACCATACACGCACACCACCACACACACCATACACGCACAACATACACGCACCACCCATATACACGCACACCACACACACACCATACACGCACAGCACACCACCACACACACCATACACGCCACAGCTACACACACCATACACGCACACCACACAAGCACACACACACACAACATACACGCACACACACACGCACACCATACATGCACAACACACACCATACACGCACACACGCCATACACGCACCCATACACGCACACCACACACCCCACACCATACACGCACACAGACACACCATACACGCACACCACACACACACGATACACACACATACACGCACACCACACACACACCATACACGCACCATACACGCAACACACACCATACACACCACCATACACGCACCATACACGCAAACACGCACAACACCATACACGCAAACCACACACACACCATACATGCACACCACACACACACACCATACACGCACACACACACACCACACCTCCCAAACACACACCACACACACTCCATACACGCACACCACACACACACACCATACACGCACACCACACGCACATACACACCATACACACACCATACACGCATACCACTCACACCATACACACACACCATACACGCACACACACACACACACACACACACCATACACGCACCCACACACACACACCATACACGCACACCACACACACACACCATACACGCACAACACACACACACACAGACACACCATACACGCACACCACACACACCATACACGCACACCACACACACGCACATACACACCATACACGCACACACACCATACACGCACAACACACACACCATACACGCAAACCACACACACACCATACATGCACACCACACACACACCATACACGCACACCACAAATACACACCATACACGCACACCACACACACACCATACACGCACACCACACACACCATACACACACCACACACACACACAATACACGCACACGACACACACACTATACACGCACAACACACACACCATACACGCACACCACATACACCATACACGCACACCACACACACACACGCACATACACACCATACACGCACAACACACACACACCATACACGCACAACACACACACACCATACACGCACACCACACACACACCATACACGCACACCATACACGCACGCCACACACACACCATACACGCACACCACACACACCATACACACACACACCATACACACACACACACACATACCATACACGCACACCACACACACACCATACACGCACACCACACACACTATACACGCACACCACACACACACACCATACACGCACACCACACACATACACCCACACCACACACACCATACACGCACACCACACACACACACCATACACACACACACCATACACGCACACCACACACATACACCATACACGCACACCACACACACACACACACACATACACGCACACCACACACCATACACGCACACCACACACACACACCATACACGCACAACATACACGCACACCATATACACGCACACCACACACACCATACACGCACAGCACACCACACACACACCATACACGCACAGCTACACACACCATACACGCACACCACACAAGCACACACACACACAACATACACGCACACCACACACCCACACACGCACAGCACACACACACAATACACGCACACCACACACACACACACCATACACGCACACCACACACAGGCATCATACACGCACACCACACACACACAACATACACGCACACCACACACACACACCATACACGCACACCACACACCACACACACACCATACACGCACACACACACACACCATACACGCACACCACACACACAGACACCATACACGCACACCACACACACACACACCATACACGCACACCACACACACACACACATCATACACGCACACCACACACACAGACACCATACACGCACACCACACACACAGACACCATACACGCACACCACACACACACCATACACGCACACCACACACACAGACACACCATACACGCACACCACACACACAGACACCATACACGCACACCACACACACAGACACCATACACGCACACCACACACACACCATACACGCACCCCATACACGCACACCACACACCATACACGCACACACACACCATACACGCACACACACCATAGACGCACGCCACATACACACACACACACACCATACACGCACACCACACACCATACACGCAAACCACACACACATACACCATACACGCACACCACACACCATACACGCAAACCACACGCACACACACACACACACCATACACGCACACACACACACACCATACAAACACACACCATACACGCACACCACACACACCATACACGCACACCACAGACACACACACACCATACACGCACACCACAGACACACACACACCATACACGCACACCACACACACACGATACACACATACACGCACACCACACACACACCATACACGCACACCACATACACACCATACACGCACACCACATACACACCATACACGCACACCATACACGCACACCACACACACACCATACACGCACACCACACACCATACACACACACCACACACACACAATTCACGCACACCAACACACACACACACACACCATACACACACACCATACACGCACACCACACACACTATACACGCACACCACACACACACACACCATACACGCTCACCGCACACACACACCATACACGCACACCACACACCACACACACACACACCATACACGCACACCACACACACACACACCATATACACACACCACACACACACAATACACGCACACCACACACACACACCATACACGCACACCACACACACACACCATACACGCACACCGCACACACACACCATACACGCACACCACACACACACACCACACACGCACACCACACATACACACACACCATACACGCTCATCACACACGCACACTACACACACACACACCATACACGCACACCAAACACATACCATACACGCACACCATACACACACACCACTTACACTACACACACACCATACATGCACACACACTATACACGCACACACCATACATGCACACCACACACACACACACCATACACGCACACCACACCATACACACACCACACGCACACACACACCATACACGCACACATACACACCATACGAGCACACCTCGCACACACACCATACATGCACGCTACACACACACACACAAACACCATACACGCACACCACACAGACACACACACCCACCATACACATACACCACATAAACGCACACCGTACACGCACACCTCACACTCACATACACACCATACATGCACACACACACACCATACACGCATACCACACACACACACCATACACGCACAAACACACCGTACACTCACACCACGCCCACCATACACGCTTACCACACACACACACCATACACGCTTACCACACACACACACACCATACACGCACTCCACACACTTACACCACATACACACCTTACACGCACACCACACACACACACACCATACACGACACCACACACCATACATTCACACCACACACACACCATACGCCATACACACACACCATACACGCACACCACACACACATTATACATACACACACACACACCATGCACGCACACCACACACACATTATACATACACACACACCACACACACACCATACACGCACACCACACACACACACACACCATACACACACACCACACACACACACCATACACGCAAACCACACACACATTATACATACACACACACACCATGCACGCACACCAGACACACATTATACATACACGCACACCACACACACACACCATACACGCACACCACACACACACACCATACACGCACACCACACACACACCATACACGCACACCACACACACACACACCATACACACACACCATACACGCACACCACACACACACACCATACACGCACACCACACACACACCATACACGCACACCACACACACCATACACCCACACACCATACACGCACACCACACACACCATACACCACACCACACACCATACACGCACACCACACACACACACAATACGCGCACACACACACACACACCATACAACCCGAAATACTGCAATGCTCTCCCCCCCCCCCCCCCCGGCGGAGCATCCGGCATTTACCAAGAGACTCAAACGATGCGGAACCGACACAGTTTGGCCAACAGAAACCGCAACGGTGGTTGTATAAATGTTGGATCTGCTCTGGACTCTCCAAGCCCTCCTACCTGGGTTCAAATCCCTACGCAGGAAACCACGAACTCCACAAAACAACGGCCTCCGTATCACAGCAGATCGTGCAGAGACCGTCCCCCCCCCGTTCCCAACTGGACACAACGAGACGGAAATAAGCTCAACTGAAACAGAACCGGGTGTGGGATGGGTTGAGGTGGTTGTCCCAACAGAATTCAAATCCATTCGTGGTCCTTGTTACTATATGAAAAACTTGTTCAAACACTCGGGATCAATTGCTACAACAGCCACCCCGCTCTCCACCCAGACAAATTATAAGCATTTCTACCCACTGAAATAGTTGTGACACCCCTGGAACCAAACGCGGTGCAACGAGGCACACAACTGGCTACAAAATGCAGAGAAACAGCAAATGTTGTCTTGTATCAGACTTCACCGTATCCATTCCTACACTGGCCACCACCACGATATACGGTTATATATGCTTGAATGTACGGGTATATTTGTCTTTTATCTGATTCAGTCATTAAATTGCGGCCATGCTGGGGCACTGCCCTGAAGAATTTTTTGTCGAATGAATCGACCCCACTCCTCGCACACATATACACGACGGGCTTCTTTCAGTTTCCGTCTGCGAAATCCACGCACAAGGCTTTGGCCGGCCCGAGGCTATAGAATAACAGAAGTGGGTGTCACGGCTGGAATCTTATTTGATTATAGATCTGATCACTCAGGGTTTTACTTCGGTTAAACAATATCCGTCTGTTTTCTCGTAAATTCTTCTCTAGAACAGCTGATGCCGCCATTGCTCGTACCACTGCGACAATGACGAGCGCGCACGCGCATTTGTGTGTGTGTTATTAAAAGCGTTGAACGTGCGAGAGAGGCGCCGACCCGTCACGCCTGATTTGCTGACAACAACTGAAGACGGTGTTGCTGCTTTAGTCGCAATGGCTTCCCGTTTGTTGACTGCGATCTCTCTCTCGCCTCCCCCTAGCACCCCACCCTCACATAATTACATACAAAAAAGCATACACACACGCATATATGCGCGCGAATATTATTCATATATATTATATATATATATATATATATATATATACATACATACATACATGTTTGTATATGTGCATCTGGTGTGTGTACTATTTCTTTCTCTCTTTTCAGTTGGCCGAAAGAAGTAGCAAAGAAACTCTCGGCCCCTGAGTCACTTTTGTAAATTTCTGCCGATTAAAGTGCGTGTGCGCGTGTGTAATGCATACATTAATATATGTATGTGTGAGTGTTAAATAAAATGAGACAACAAAGCGAAGGCTGTGTGGAATATTCGGGACACTTATAAAGAGAAAGTTAGTCTTACAGTTGTTTCTGGTATATTAGGGATATCACTTCATCAGAGACGATGTGAGAGGATTTCGTCTCTGATCCTGGGATATCCTTAATATCCCAGAAACAGCTGTAAGACTAACTTTCTCTTTATAAGTGTCCCGAAAATTCCACACAGCCTTGGCTTTCTTGCCTCAAGACCTGCATGAGACTCCTCGCTCGTATTATTATGGAACCGATATCATTTATATAGTCTTAGCTGCCATTTTGGGTCTTCTGAATACCAATACCTCTCATATATATATAATTTCTTTATTGGCCACAGAGGGGATACACACATGCACACACACAGTGTGTCCGGGCTAAATTAGTCGATTTTCTTTTGTCTCCTTTCAAGAATAGCTGAGTGTATTGGTAAAGTCAACGGCGTTGGAGAGCATAAAGATTAAAGTTGTAACTGAGAAGAACTTAGCTGACCTGAAAGGATTGGAACCCGTCTGAATATTGTGAGGGAGTTACTTGTATCACGATGATTGGTGGCGAGTGTCAAACTACCGACATTCATGACTGCTGCTCATTGCACTCTGCGAACTCAAGACGTGACATGGACAGCTGCAACAGAGACTTGGAAGCCGGCCGTGGCCAGCAAGAAGGGACACAGCAGGCGTTCCGATTGTGTCGGTATGGCTGGAATTCATCCAACAACCCCTTTAGGTTATATTCAAACGGCTGTGTGAAGCTGCTGCCAGGCCATGTTCTGTGACAGTAGGATTTGACTCTTGGCCATACACACGCGGAAAGAGTTTGAAATGGTTTTCAGAGAATTTCTGCGGCTGCTTCCCCGGCTCCGGTTGTAATCCCCATGTGTGGGATGCGGTTGACATAGACTCCATCGGCCCTACCTGCAACACCAAGGCTGAACCTGTGGCCAAGATCGGGGAAGTGATCGAAGATCTTCCTAAGGGATACAGTGGCAAATGCATGCGCCAGGTTCTGGAAGCCGTGGGCGGTCGGGTTGACCAAACTGTTATCTCCTCCTGCCAACCTCGTCCAGTTGAGATTCTTTGCTTTCTTAAAATGATTTTACTTTTGTATGGGACATTTTGTTTTCCTTTTATGCAAACTGTCAAATTTTGCTTCAACACTGTACACACACACACGTGTTTATGTGTGTATGTATGTACGAATGTATGTATATATGTGTATGTATGCTCGTATATATGCACGTGTGTATGTATGCACGTATGTACGACGTGAAGAAACGGATGTCCGCTGAGCCCAGTAGATCTGAAGAGATGTGAACAAGTGAAACATCCCATTTTTGATGATTTGTGAGAGTTTCAGCCCAGTCAGGATCCGAAGGATACAAGCTCTACTGGCAACGAGGCTGGCCTTCTTCGTGTCAGGTGGGGAGCGAGAGAGAGAGAAAGGAGTTTCAAGATGGCTTAGCTGCTACACCAAGTTTCACATGAGGATCTAAAACGATTTAGAACGCGATTACAAGTCCAAAGAGACGATTTGTGGACACATTCCGGCCATCTCTACGGTTTTTCTGAAACGCTTGGCCCACTGTTGTGGGGGGTTGAATCCCGGGCCATGCGGGACGGAATATTTGGGTAACCTTTATACGTTGATAAACGGTGAAACCCTACTCAACTACACCGAAGACTAGCAGGACGAGACTTCGAACTCACTGTCACCACTCTTCTGGCATATATATAACTTGGATTAGCTTTTATAAATGCACAGGGTTTGTGTGAGTGTCGGAATGTAGGAAATGAAACCCGAACACGACAAGTACCGCAGTACTCTGATTAAAGCAAAGGTCATACTAGAGTGGTATGTGGTCGAGGTGGTAACGGATGACCTGGGGCTGAACAACCAAATCCACAACCACGTAACTCCCTCACCAAACCACCGCCACCACCACCACCACGCCGCCGCCGCCATTATAACTTAGTCCTTTACAGTAATTATAGCCACAACGTTACAACAACAAAGCGAACAACGATTACGTTGCCTCCGCCGCCGCCACTCATGTAAAAAGCTGAACAAATCCAGTTTAAGTGACTCTGTTTCTCCTCCCATCTTTCAATTCAACCACGCCCTTCCTTCACGGCCTCTTTTTATGCGACTCCATTGCTTTTTCTAATTCAATTGTATCGCATCACTGACGCCACGACTCCTGCTGCCGCTGCTACTACTGCTACTTCTCATCTTTCTACTATTACTACGAATGGGGTTGCTAGGGATGGGGCTGGTTGGCCGAATCGTTAGAGCATCGGGCAAAATACCTTGCGCCTTTATTTCCGGCTTTGTATGTTCTCGGTTCAAATCCAAACGAGGTCAATTTTTACTGGTGTGTTTTTTTATTCCCCCAGATCGATAAATTTAAGTAGCGGCCATACACGAAGCGGAGGGATCAAAGTAATCGATATAATTTCCTTAGATCCCTAAATTTTTACGTCTTGTATCTGTGTCTCTCAGCCCTCAATAATGAACAGGACTTTGAAGAAATAAATGGAACGTCATCGAAATAGTTTTAGGGTTGGTGGAAGAAGGTGACCCGTTCGCGACATCAATGGTGTGTGTGTGTGTTGAGCGTACAAACAGATGTGTAATTGCTACTGTTATGTTAAGAGCTCCACGTAGGTCATCATCGTCCAGCCTGCTTCCGGTTTAGTGGTTTAGTTATTCGTGAATTTAGAAGTTTCACTCGTAAGGAAATATATAGAACAAGCAAGTATAGGTGTGGTAAGAAGCTTGCTTCCCAACCACATGGTTCAAGGTTCAGTCTCACTGTGTGGTACCTTGGGCAAGTGTCTTCTAGTATAGTATAGCCTCGGGCCGACCGAAACCCCGTGAGTGGATTTGGCAGACGGAAACCGTAAGAAGCCCGTCGTATATATATAAAGGAATACCCCAAAATGGGGCAAGAACGCAAGCCCGACCTTTCTTGGTTCGACTACCATCCATGCAACATCTATATTCCTCCCCATGCCTGTGATCTCTTATGTCCCTGCCGTAACCTAGAGTTCGGCAAAGGAGACCGATAGAATAAAATACTAGGCTTACGAAGAATAAGTCCTGGGATCGATTCCTTCGACTAAAGGTGGTGCTCCAGCATGACCACAGTCAAATGACTGAAACAAGTAAAAGAATACAAATCAGGACAATTTCATATTATTAGTTCCCATCCACGTTTCCGCCTTCTGCACGTCTGGAACCCGACATTCACAATGGTTAAGCGTTCAAATCCCCAACGCCGAGTTCGAAACAGCTACCGGGGGATTCATGGGGAAATCTCTCTTTCATGCACACACATATAACATTCTTTTCTATTCTAGGCCCAAGGCCCGAAATTTTTGGAGAGGGGGCTAGTCGATTATATCGACCCCAGTTCGCAACTGGTACTTATCAACCACGAAAGTCGACCTCGGCGGAATTTGAACCCATAACGTGACGGCAGACGAAATACGGCTCCGCATTTCGCCCGGCGTGCTAACGTTTCTGCCGCCTTTATTATAATAATGACAATAATGGACGGAAGTTAGTGACTCAAGAACCGATAGTTTCGTGCGTTGGCACTTATCAAATCTACGTGTGTATGTGTGTGTACATTCACATATATCTTCATACGTGTGTGTGTGTGTGTGTGTTGTGTGTGTGTGTGTATTTATATATATACGTAAATATATAAAACTACATGTATGTATATATATATATATATATATATATATACAGATTCGATAAATAATCGCACACTTACATACTCGTGTGTGTGTGTCTGTATACCTCTGTGTGTGTGTGTGTGTGTGTGTGTTCGCGCCCTGTTCTTTATGCTAAAATGTTTTCGTTAAACACATTGTTGTCTAATCGACATTATATTAGCTTCTTTTAAACATTTCTTCTCCTTGAATTCCCCCCCCCTCGTCTCTCCGTAATCGCCCCTCACTCCTCATCTTCACCACCACCACCATCGCCACCATTCTTAATGTTGTTTCTCTTCTTTTAACCAATTTGTAAAGCCACCATCGCCACCGCCGCGCTTCCCTCGCCCACCCCTCCTCACCCGATTCATCTCGGTAGCGTCACCTTTTTATTATTATTATTATTGACAATGTAGCGTTTTCTTAACATCGACCACTCAGCTAGAAAGAGGGAGTGGTACCTCTTCATATCGATTGTGTGTAACTGTTTTATAGCTGGTACCACCACCACCACCATCACCACCACACTGTCTCTCTCTCTCTCTCTCTCTCTCACACACAAAGACATTCAGACGAACACACACACGGAATGGCAGGCAAACACAAATACATACGCGCACACACAATTCGGGTGTCGTGTGTAATGAATCTTTACGTCTATGATTTATATATATATATATATATATATATATACACACTCACACACACACGTGTGTGCGTGTACATATATAAATACATATGTATTTACATATATACGTTTGTGTGTGTGTGTGTGTGTATATATATATACACACATATACATCTATTGATTTAAACATACGCATACATACATACATATATATACACACAGATAGGTAATTGCATTAATAAGCAGCAACGTGTGTGTGTGTGTGTTTGAGAAGCAGAAGTGAGCGTAGTGTGTTGCAAAGGTGTAAAGAGTAGATAGTAAAAATAAATGAATGAACGCGTCTGATGGCGAAAAGGGGGTGAGGGGGTGAGGGTCATTAGGGGATATAAGCCATAAATAGGTTGTTGTTGTTTTAAAAAATTTCTTATTTATTTTTTATTTGATTTTCATTGTTTCTGTTTTTTTATTTACTTTTTGCAGGATGCTCATCAAAGCGAGATGACGAAATCGCGTACGACAGGTCGGCGAAGATGAAAGGGCGCGTGTTGCCTGTGACAATAGGTCGAGCGGAGGTTCTGAGCCCTCACTGGCTCCAGTATGAGGGGCTGCGCACTGTTACTGCACAGACAGGGGTGGTTATGGTGGCGGCGAGGTATAAAGATTAGAGGGAGGGGGAAAGGTGGGGTGTGAGACAGACTGGCAACGAAGGGAGAGTTTAGTGTCTGATCAGGAGGATTTGACGGAGGAAAAGAGATTTACAGAGGAACTGTGATACGTTTAGCTTTCTGTCTCGTCTGTCTCCACAGAATATGTGGTCCTGCTGCGTGGCCCCTTGGATAAGGGTCTTCTACTCTAACCCCGGACCGAGTGTATTTGGTAGACGGAAACAGAAAGAAGCCCGTCGTGTACATCTATGTGTGTTTTGTGTGTGTTTCTTCCCCCTATCACTGCTTCACAACTGATGTTGGTGTGGTTACATCCCTGTAACGTAGCGGTTCGGCAAAAGAGACCGATAGAATAATAGTAGGGGTCTTCTACTTTAACCCTGGACCGAGTGTATTTGGTAGACGGAAACAGAAAGAAGCCCGTCGTGTACATCTATGTGTGTTTTGTGTGTGTTTCTTCCCCCTATCACTGCTTCACAACTGATGTTGGTGTGGTTACATCCCTGTAACGTAGCGGTTCGGCAAAAAGACCGATAGAATAATAGTAGGCTTTAAAAAGTAAGTTCTGGGGTCGATTTGTTCAACTAAAAAAAAAACTTTACAAGGCAGTGCTCCAGCATGGCCGCAGTCGAATGACTGAAACGAGGGAAAGAGGAAAGAATAAGAAAAATATATGTATACAGGTGTATGTGTGTGTGTGTGTGTGTGTGTATAGAGAGAGAGAAAAGCAAATGTTGGGGATAATCAAATTAAACAGATCAATATGTCGTTGTAGATGCATTCAAAAGGGGTCTGTATTTTGTAATAAAGAGTCTCTATACTAATTCGTTGGTTACAGGTTGTATCATCCCTGAATTGGTAGAGGGGAAAAATTCGGAAGCTTAGATTTTTGTTATTGGCACAAATGTCAAATGTGTTGGCTGAATGCCATTTTTCTGTTTTGGGGGATTTTGATCTAGGATCTGTGCAGAGCCATTCTTTTACGTAGACCATTTTTTGTTTGGCCTATGTATTGATCTTGACACCCAGAGCAGGTTAGTGCATATATCAGGTTCTCCGAAGCACATGTGAAGTTGCTTTTCACTGTGAAACGTCCCTGTTTGAAGGAGAACTCTGATCCCTCAATTAAATTGACTCATATTCCACAGTTGAGTCTTCTGCAATTTTTTTACTGACGGCTTCTGTGTTGTTGTTGAGCATATTCGAGAATAGGGTTCTCTTGGGCTTTTTTTGATTAAGTTCATTCTGTGGTCCTTTTTTAGCAGGGGAATGTATTGAAGGATGGTGTTGAAGGTTCCATTGTTAAGAGGGTTGCTGTGGAGATGTGTGGTAGGGCTTTTGATTGTAAATCCTTTAATTTGGGATGTTTGAGTTCCTGGATGTTGAGTAGAAGGGCACGTTGAAAGCATATGTCAATTAGTGAAGGTGGGTAGTTCCTGGTGATGAGTGTATCCTTTAGCTCATGTAGTCGTGTGTCTCTGGGGTTTGCATCAGAAACACATATCCTTTTTGCTAGGTTGAAGGGGATATTCATTCTGGTGTGTCTGGGGTGGCAGGAGTTGAACAGTAGATATTGCTTGGAGTTTGTGGGCTTATAGTATATGTCTGTTATGTTTCTTGATGAGGATGTCGAGGAAGGGAAGTTGTTGATGGCTACATTCCATCATGAATTGAATGGTTACATCAAGTCCGTTTCTGAGTACTTGGAATTCTTTCAGTTCCTCTATATCTTCATGCCAAAGAATGAAATGGTCATCCAGGTATCTCTTCCAGTTACTTTCTATGACCATTTGACATACGACTATCATGGCACTCTCGCATTCTTCTTCTTCTTCCCTACCAAGAATTCACAACGACCTCGAACCCACAAGAGAGACAGAGACAGGCAGAAACAAGGTAAATGACCCTTGTGTTTGAATACTATGCAAATATTCTTTTAATAAAACTTATCTTTTAATTCTTTTCCATACTAACAACAATTGAAAAAGTCTCAATGACTGAAATCGATACTGAAATGGTTTTTATACAATTATTTTAGCATTTTCTACCTTGACTTTTTTTTCCATATACACACACACACACACACACACACACACACACACACACACACACACGTCTGATTGTGCTTCCTTGTTGTCAGTGGTGTTTCTGGTTTCCCATTTATGGCCTCTCAGGGTCATGCTTCAAACCATGAAGATCTGCAACGGGACTGAACCTTCCCCCACCCCAAACCCAAGTTGAAGCAAAGGTGACAGATGCTCCATTTCCAAACAGTTAGGTCTGCACATCTCGCTGCTTTTCCATCACCACGGGACTTTGAGTAGATGGAATGACTAAGGAGGTTGTCCTAAAGTCACACTTGTGTAATGGGAGAGAGAGATAAACCCATGTGCAACAGGGGGAGCTCTCTCTGAACCCCCTTGTCAAGTAGCTTGTGTCTGGCCAAAGCGAGATGACCAGGAATCACGTGAAAGCTCAGCTTTTACACCAGACTGTCTGTATGTATCTATAAATACGAGGGTGGGTACCCAAAAGTAATGTACAAATCTGTAATTAAATTACTGAGCATTAATTGAAATGGCCAATTTGTTAATAATAAATAATTATTAATTTCCTACTCTCCATTTTCTTTTCTCCATTTAACTATATACGTGTGTGCATGTGAGTGTGTGTGTATCACATACACACATATACATATGTATGTAGATATATATCTACATATACACACACAGGCACACATTTATGGAGAGCATGTCTGAGAAAGAAAAGGAAAGCAAAAAACTGTTCTTAAGAAACACCTGTCGAGTTATATAACACGCCCTACATTTTTTCTCTTGTCTCTTGCTCTACTTGTGTTCAATATTTATCGGTGATTGACATCACACACACACACACCACACGCACACGCACACACGCACCCATCGTTAAACTCTGTTTACAGCCATTGATTTTAGTTTCGATGTGGACGACTGGTGCTGCTGTTTGTTGAATATGAAAACTTTGTGTCTGTGCAAATAGACAAATAGTTACTCAACATTATCATCATCATCGTTTTGATGTCCACTCTTCCACAGGGATGGTCATGAAGGACACCACAGGCAGGAGGGTGACACTCGTTTACAACTGACAGGTGAAGTCACAGCAAAGAGGCATGCACACACACACACACACACCACACGATAGTGGGACTGAACCCAGAACCTTGTGGTTAGGAAGCAAACGTCTTACCACGCAGCCATGCCTGCGCCTATCACAGATGGAAAAAAGCATAGCCCCCACTCCCAGATGAAAAAACTACGATTTTGTTTTTGTGGTCATTCACACTGCTAGACATAACAATCAAATCAGCCTCTAATGTCTTAAATAATGAGGACCTGTGTTGCAACTTTCCCAGTTCTGTGTATCTCTGGGGCCATCAGGGGAATTTGAACCCACATCTCTCAGTTACTGAGATATATCGATCAAAACGGTGGTGGAGGGTGGGGTCTTTATGTGGTCATTCAGTAGTCTCAAAACAACTGTCACATCTCTCTCTCTCTCTCTCTCTCTTCTTACTAAAATGGGACAAAGTGTGACAGAGTTGCTATAGTCTTAGACTACACCACAGAGACGTGTTGGTCACAGTTTTGATTCTGTAGCTGGTCAATAAAGGTTCCCTGGGGCCAAACAATATCTATGACAACACACACACATACATACATACATATACATAGACACACACGCACATGCATACCTGTATACATGCATACATGCACACATTCATACATGCACACACACACACATACTCACATACACTAACATACCTACATATACACACACGCACATATACATACACACACACATGCACACACATACACGCACACACACACATACATACACACATACATATACACACACATATATATACATATACACATACGTACACACACACGTACAAATACGCATGCACACACACACACACACACATATATATATACACACATAGATATATACTGTATCTTGAAATATTAGCATGAAATTTCATTAAAAAAAATTGCTCACAAAGATGTGTGTTTAAAATAGTATTTTGTATTAAAAAATACCTGTAAATATATGAAAGATGATTGTTTAAAAGTTTGGTAATTAATGCGTGTTATGATGGTTTCGTGAAAGTTTTGTCATTCTAATGGAATCCTTTGTTGAAAGACATTGATAGACTATACTTCCACTCGTCAGAGAAGATAAAGTTTTTATAATATCTGGAATGTTCTTTTAAAAATCAGAAAAATATATGGGGAAGTATTTTTGAAAAATAAATTAAAATTTACTGGTTTTGATTCAGGTAGGTAGACTTTGCTAAGAGAATTTTAAAGTTGTATATATATATATATATCTCGTTGGTAAGTTCATGTTGGTAATCCCTGAGAATTTTGTGTAAGCCATACCTTATCCTGCATTCCATGTTTGAGTTGGGCAAAAAAGATTTTGGTGATCAAAATATTGCTGTTATATTTTTTATTGTATAACTGGAAGATACCATTTAAAATTTTTTTTCTTTCTTTAATTACAACTGTAAAGGTGTATTTATTGTAGGATAGATGTGTACAGGTTCAAATTCTAAGAAAACCAATTTATCAATTGTTTAACGTATAGTATATGTCGTGTAAATATCTCTATAATCAAAAATATTTTAATTACTTTATCGATTTATTTATAATTATTTCCTTATTTTGATATCTCTAAATGGTAAATAATAGACGCTAATGTCAATCTTTGTTGCATCTTTTATAATATTTCAAAGTTTTAGAGAATTTGTGTCTACATGTTGACAATTTATTAAGTTCTTTTGACTAAACAGTAGAATATAGAGGGACTCCTTTGTACAGAGACGGCAACTATTAGACTTATGTGTGTAAGGTGAAGCAGAATCTATTATTGACCAATCTAATCTACAGGTAACTTGATTTTGGTTCAATTTGTTTATACAGGTAGCTAACGAAGTAGTATTACTAGTGATGTAAGGCTCAAAGTAATGCAGGTGTGCTGGAAAGCTTTGCTTAAAATTAACAAAACTCCCTGTGTATACCATATTACTTAAATTATATATATATGTATATATACACATACATATCTATATACACGTGTGTGTGTGTGTTCCAACTCCTGTTTGTCGACCAGCATTGGTGTGTTTGCATCCGCATAATGTAGTGGTTTGGAAAAAGAGACTGATGGAATAAGAGCCAGGCTTTAAAAAGAAGTGTAGGTGCCCCAGCATGGCCACAGTTTGATGACAGATAAAGATAAAATATATAACTTATCATGATTTCAAAAAGGGATTGAAACCCTCATGCTAAATACTAAGTTATACCTTACCACTAAGCCACCCAAGCAATTCTTATTTCTAGCCTAAAAATAAAAGTATTTAAATCTATTTTTTTAATGATTGGACACAATTATAGATTTAAGTATCTCATAAGTGACAGCAATTATTGGGGGGACCCAGTAGACTCGTGGGTAAAGGTGTGAGCAGTGCAAAGGGGGATGTTAGCAACCTTGTCCTGGGGGGATCAAATCAGGGTGTAGGAGAGATTCTTTTATATTTTTTGTTTGTTTCAAGGATGCTAAAAAAAAAAAAATATATAGTTGCAGACAGAGATTGAAACCTCTATCTCTACACAGGATTAGTAATTAAGTTACCAACCCTTTTACCCACTAAGCCACCAGACCTCACCTTGTGAAACAGTGAAAAAATGAGATATTTAAATCTATTTTTATTAATGATTGGACACAATTATAGATTTAAGTATCTCATTTTTGACAGCAATTATTGGGGGGACCCGGTAGACTCGTGGGTAAAGGTGTACGTAGGTGAGCAGTGTGATGTTAGTAACCTTGTCCTGGGGGGATCAAATCAGGGTGTAGGAGAGATTCTTTAATTTTTTTTTTTGGTTTCAAGGATGCTAAAAAAAAATATAAAAGAATCTCTCCTACACCCTGATTTGATCCCCCCAGGACAAGGTTACTAACATCACACTGCTCACCTACGTACACCTTTACCCACGAGTCTACCGGTCCCCCCAATAATGCTGTCAAAAATGAGATACTTAAATCTATAATTGTGTCCAATCATTAATAAAAATAGATTTAAATATCTCATTTTTTCACTGTTTCACAAGGTGAGGTCTGGTGGCTTAGTGGGTAAAAGGGTTGGTAACTTAATTACTAATCCTGTGTAGAGATAGAGGTTTCAATCTCTGTCTGCAACTATATATTTTTTTTTTTAGCATCCTTGAAACAAACAAAAAATATAAAAGAATCTCTCCTACACCCTGATTTGATCCCCCCAGGACAAGGTTGCTAACATCCCCCTTTGCACTGCTCACACCTTTACCCACGAGTCTACTGGGTCCCCCCAATAATTGCTGTCACTTATGAGATACTTAAATCTATAATTGTGTCCAATCATTAAAAAAAATAGATTTAAATACTTTTATTTTTAGGCTAGAAATAAGAATTGCTTGGGTGGCTTAGTGGTAAGGTATAACTTAGTATTTAGCATGAGGGTTTCAATCCCTTTTTGAAATCATGATAAGTTATATATTTTATCTTTATCTGTCATCAGACTGTGGCCATGCTGGGGCACCTACACTTCTTTTTAAAGCCTGGCTCTTATTCCATCAGTCTCTTTTTCCAAACCACTACATTATGCGGATGCAAACACACCAATGCTGGTCGACAAACAGGAGTTGGAACACACACACACACACACGTGTATATATATATATGTATGTATATATACATATATATATAGTTTAAGTAATATGGTATACACAGGGAGTTCTGTTAATTTTAAGCAAAGCTTTCCAGCACACCTGCATTACTTTGAGCCTTACATCACTAGTAAGACTACTTCGTTAGCTACCTGTATAAACAAATTGAACCAAAATCAAGTTACCTGTAGATTAGATTGGTCAATAATAGATTCTGCTACACCTTACACACGTAAGTCTAATAGTTGCCGTCTCTGTACAAAGGAGTCCCTCTATATTCTACTGTTTAGTCAAAAGAACTTAATAAATTGTCAACATGTAGACACAAATTCTCTAAAACTTTGAAATATTATAAAAGATGCAACAAAGATTGACATTAGCATCTATTATTTACCATTTAGAGATATCAAAATAAGGAAATAATTATAAATAAATCGATAAAGTAATTAAAATATTTTTGATTATAGAGATATTTACCCACTAAGCCACCAGACCTCACCTTGTAAAGCAGTGAAAAAATGAGATATTTAAACCTATTTTTATTATTGAGTTGATGCTGTGGCGGATTTAATTATCTTAAATTAATGGGGGGGGGGTGAGTAAGGGTGCAGAAAGATAAAGTGTGATAGGACATCCTGAATAATCTGGTACTGGGTTCAAGACAGACCAGGGTGAGAGTAAGATTCTTTCATCTAAATTTTTTTGTGTGTGTGTGTGTGTATGTTATGGTGCTTAATGTTATCGTTGTAGTCTTATTTATCTTGGAGTCAGATATATTTGTGAATTATTATTATTATTATTATTGCTATGAGTTTGTGCTGTTGTTGAAGCTGAGGCATATTGTATATTGTGAAATCTATGGTTTCTTAGAGTTCCGTTGCCATCGATCAGCCTCGCTCCTCCGTGTCTTCAGCATTAATTATCTCCAGTCTTATTACTGATATTGTTGAATTCATTATTAGGATTGTTATTGCTGTTATTAACTAAAACTTGTTAATCTTTCTTCTATTAGAACTGGCAATAATAGATGCTATGTTTGGTGTTGTAGACGAGGATATTTTAATTAATGATCTGTTAAATATGTGGTGGTATTATTTGTGATTACTAGGAAAGCCTTTCTTAACTATTTAAAAACTTTTTTGCTAAACCCTTAACATTTAATGAAAGTACAGAATAAACAATGGCTCGTATTAAAGGTCGAAAGACTTTAAAGTATGAATATTTTTGACACAAACAGCACGAAAATTCAGTGTATAATATTCTCTCACACAACGTATTTAAATAATGAAATATACATACATATACACACACACACACACATATACATACGTATATATATGTACATAAGTACATATACATACATACACATACATACAAGTATATAGATACATATATTCATACATAGAGATATAGACATGCATACATACACACATTTTTTTTATTACCCAAGGAGACAAACAAGGACAGACAAAGGGATTAAGTCGATTACGTCGACCCCAGTGCGTAACTGGTACTTGTTTAATCGACTCCGAAAGGATGAAAGGCAAAGTTGACCTCGGCGGAATTTGAACTCACAACATAAAGATGGATGAAATGCCGTGTGTGTATATGTATGTATGTGTACGTATATGTGTGTGTATGTATGTCTGAGAGTGTGAATGTATGTGTGTATATATATATGTGTGAATGCATATGTGTGTGTATATATCTATGTATATGTGTGTGTGTAAATGTGTGTGTGTGCATATGTGTCTATGTATGTATTGATATGTGTGTATGTATGTGTGCATATGTTTGTGTATATGTATATAGATGTATATGTGTATGTACGAATGTGTGTATATATATGCGTGTGTGTATGTATATGTGTCTGTATATATGTGTGTATTTATGTGTGTATCTGTATTTGTATGTGTGAATGTATGCATGTATGTGTGTCTGTGTGAATATGTATGTATGTATGTATGTGTGTATCTGTGTGTATGGATGCATCTGTTGGTATGTATTTTTGTGTGTGTATGTATGTGTGTATGTATATAGATGTATATGTGAGTGTATGTATGGATGTGTGTGTATATGTATATCTGTGTGTGTATATGTGTGTGTATGTATGTATGTCTGAGAGTGTGAATGCGATTGTGTGAATGTATATGTGTGTGTGTGTATATATGTATATGTGTGTGAATGCGTATGTGTGTGTATATGTGTGTGTATACGTATGTGTGTACGTATATATGTGCGTGTATAATATGTGATTGTGTATATGTCTGTACATATGTGTATGTAGTTGTACATATATATATGCATGTGTGTATATATATGCATGTGTTTGTGTATACGTATGTGTGTGTGTATGTATGTGTGTCTGTGTGTGCATATGTGTCTATGTATGTATGGATATGTGTATCTATATATGTGTGTATGTATGTGTGCATATGTTTGTGTACATGTATATAGATGTATATGCATATGTATGAATGTGTGTATATATATGCATGTGTGTATGTATGTGTGTATATGTTTGTATATATGTGTGTATGTGTGTATCTGTGTGTATGGATGCATCTGTTGGTATGTATTTTTGTGTGTGTGTATATGTGGGTGTATGTATATAGATGTATATGTGAGTGTATGTATGGATGTGTGTGTATATGTATATCTGTGTGTGTATATGTGTCTGTGTATGCATCTATATATGTGTATATATATATGTGTGTGTGTATATGCGTTTGTATGTGTGTGTAGCTGTATGTGTGTATGCATGTATGTATTTGTGTGTGCATGTATGTACGAATATGTGTGTATGTATATGTGCGTGTATTTGCATGTTTATCCGCATGTATGTGTGTGTGTATGTATGCATATGTGTGTGTCTGTATGTGTGTAGGTAATATGTGTGTGTGTGTTTATGTATGTGTATATGTATCTGTGTTTGTGTGTATGTGTGTACATGTGCGTCTGTGTGTGTGTGTATGTGTGTGAATGTGTGCATTTATGTATATGTGTGTGTGTGTATGTGGGTGTATATGTCTGAATGTGTGTGTGTATATGTGTGTATGTTTACGTATATGTGTGTGTGAATGTATGTGTGTGTGTATATATGTATATGTGCGTATACGTATGTGTGTACGTATATATACGTATGTGTGTACGTATATATATGTGTGTGTGTATATATGATTGTGTATATGTGTGTATGCATGTGTGTGCATATGTGTATGTAGGTGTACATATATGTATGCATATGTAGGTGTGTATATCTATGTGTGTGTGTGCATATGTGTCTGTATGTATGGATATGTGTATCTATATATGTGTGTATGTATGTGTGCATATGTTTGTGTACATGTATATAGATGTATATGCGTATGTATGCATGTGTGTATGTATATGTGTATTTGTATGTGTGTATGTATGCATGTATGTGTGTCTGTGTGAATATGTTTGTGTGTATGTGTGTATCTGTGTGTGTATGGATGCATCTGTTGGTATGTATTTTTGTGTGTGTGTGTATGTGTGTATATGTGGGTGTATGTATATAGATGTATATGTGAGTGTATGTATGGATGTGTGTGTATATGTATATCTGTGTGTGTATATGTGTCTGTGTATGCATCTATATATGTGTATATATATGTGTGTGTGTGTGTGTGTGTGTATATGCGTTTGTATGTGTGTGTAGCTGTATGTACGTATGTGTGTGTGCATGTATGTACGAATATGTGTGTGTATTTGCATGTTTGTCTGCATGTATGTGTGTGTGTGTGTATGTATGCATATGTGTGTAGGTATATGTGTGTTTGTGTTTATGTATGTGTATATGTATCTGTGTCTGTGTGTATGTGTGTACATGTGCGTCTGTGTGTGTGTGCATGTATGTATGTGTGAATGTGTGTATATATATGCATGTGTGTATGTATATGTGTGTATTTATATGTGTATTTGTATGTGTGTATGTATGTGTGTCTGTGTGAATGTTTGTATATATGTATGTATGTGTGTATCTGTGTGTGTATGGATGCATCTGTTTGTATGTATTTGTGTGTGTGTGTGTATGTATGTGTGTTTGTATGTATGTTTTTTATATGTGGATGTATGTATATGTGTACATGTATGTCTGTGTTTGCATGTATGGATATGTGTCTCTGTGTGTATATGTGTGTGTGCCTGTGTATGTGCGTGTGTGTATGTATATGTAGCTAATATGCGCGTCTGTGTGTCTGGATGTTTGTATGTATGTGTACATGTCTGTTAGTATATGTGTGCGTGTTTGTGTGTGTGTATATATGTATGTATGTGTTCGTGTGTATGCATGTATATGTGTATGTGTGCGTGTATATGTGTGTATATGTTATGTATGTGTTTGTGTATGTATATATAAATGTGTGTATGTATATGTGTCGGTGCGTGTGTATGTATGTATGTGTGCGTGTGTATGTATGTATATGTGTGCGTGCGTGTGTATATACGTGTATGTGTGTATCTATATATGTGTGTGTGTGTGTGTGTGTGTGTATGTATGTATGTGTGTGTGTAGATATGTATGTAGAGCAAGACCCCCAAAACTGCTGTGTTGGGGACAACAAGGATTTTGAGGTTGGTATTTGGATGTCGAATGTCACGTGTATCAAAACTTCTAACGTGCGAAAAGGGACCCAGCCAGACCCCTGGCATCCGCCCTCACAGAATCTACCAGAACAAACAAGACCGAACGTTCTGAGAAGCAAAACAACAGCAATAACAGAGACTTGAGTGTAATGCGTCACACGACGACGCTTCGGAAATCCAGTCTTGCCACCCGGAAGAATATCAGAAAATATGGCATAAATGCTATCAACTGTTTTTGGTGTTTATAAAAAATGTGTTTTCAAAAAAAAATATATATATATATTTATTACTTTAAAATAAAATTGATAAAACAAATACCTGACGTTCATTTTTAATGCATTCCGGCAGATTCGAACAGCTTCATATTTCTCATTTCTATTACTCTTTCTCTTTGTGTACGCGTTTGTAGCGTTTTTTTTACACAGAGTCTGCCACCAAGCCTAGAATGAGCACTCATCCTACACTTCTCTCTCTCTCTCTCTCTCTCTCTCTCTCTCTCTCTCTCTCTCTCTCTCTCTCTCTCTCTCTCTCTCTCTCCACACGGTGTAAATCATGACTGAAGACATCAACCAACCAACATTTATGTTTTTATTATCATCATATCGAAGCATACACTTCACTTACCTTGAGCTGTTGACAACGTATAACTTGAATCTGGCAGGACGTAATGAGAACCGGGTACAGTTTGGGGTGGAATTAAGCCATTCAGGGTACTTAGTTGATTATTGCCTACTTGCTTGCGCCATCGTGCTCTGCGATTGCTGAACCAAACCTGGACTCGTGCCTCGGTCAATTTGGTTCTCTGGGCCAGTTCCTCGCGGGTATAAATATCAGGGTAGTGTGTCCGTTCGAAGGCTTTCTCCAGTTCTTCCAGCTGGTCAGCAGTAAAGGTGGTCCGGCTTCGTCGTTGTTTCCGTTTCACGTGGAAACCCGGTTCCGAGTCGACATCCGATAAATCTATATCTGACGAAAGAACAAAAATAAATAAATAAATAAATATATATATATATATATATATATATATATATATACATACATGCATATGTATATATTATATATACACATACATGTATGTACTCCCTATATATATATATATGAGAGAGAGAAGTTGAAAATGTGCTGAGAATATATTAGAATTAATTAGAATTTAATTATGTTTTCAAATATAGGAATACACTTTGCCAGTTTCACATTAGATTTTCAAAAGTGTATAGTATATGGTGAGCTACGTCGAACGATATATATATATATATATATATATATATATATATATATATATATATATATATATATATATATATGTTGATCCATAGTAGAAACATGAGCTGCTAAAATAGAACTTCACACAAATGTTAAGAGAACGGAATAGATGTCTTCCAACCAATCAAGTTATGTTGTACTGTTTGCTTTGAACGGTTTCCAAATTGAATGTTACTGAAGACTTCAAATACTTAGGTGGTTGGGTGAGCATTTCGGAAGTAGATATCAAGACCAGGAAGGCACAAACTAAAGAAGGTCTGGAACTCCAAATTGTCCAGGGAAACCAAAGTCAAGTTGTTCATTGCAACTGTCACATCAGAGTGAAACGGGGACGCTGATTAAGAAATTTAAAAAACGGGCTGAATAGGTGCTACACAAGGATGCTACGAATGGCCTTAATATATGAAACGGCAGCGACATATGACTAATGAATCCCTTTATGGAAACCTGCCGAAAGGTTAGCGAGAAGATCAGGTAAAGACGACTGCGGCTCTCTGGCCAGTGTGTGGGCCACCCTGGATTGGAAACACCAAAATTACTCTAGTGGAACGCACATCATGGTGATGTAAGCAGAGGAAAACATCATCACACACACATCGACATCTTCATCGTAAGAGACTGGCTTGGAATTTATTTAGGACCTGGAGGCAGTGTGGTGGGTGGGCTTTGTTGCTGCAACCCGGTCATTATTTTAATGATGATATGGTTTACCCCCTCCCAAAAAAAAGATGAGGTAAAAGAACAAGAAACGGAGTGTTTTAGGTCGACGCTTAGGAAAAATGGATGAAGTGTTTAAGGTTTCGAGCATAAGCACTTCTCCGGAAAGGATAGAAGAGGAGAGAGAAAAAGAAAGAAAAGTGTCTGAATTGAACGGTCGAGGAATGCTGAAATGTACGTGTGTGTGTGTGTGTGTGTTTACACGTGCAAACATGTATATGTACACGCATGGGACTAAAGAACAATATCAAAGTGGTGTGTGTGTGTGTGTGTAGGGCAGCGGTGAAGAATTGAGTTGGAGGAAGAACAATGAGGAAAATAGCGAATTAGCAACGACAACAATGCCATGGTTAGAATAGTGTAAGGTAACTAAAAACAAATGGCAGTTTGATGGCGAGAAAATTAATAAAGAGTCGAGAGTGGGCGGTTGAATAGTGAAAGGAGAGATTTCTATTGCATTCGGTATAAATAGATTGAATTTTTATTAGGCATAAATGAAATATTTTATTGTCTATGAATAGAGATATTAAATACAATATAGTTTATTAATATAAATTAGATACGTTTTATTAAATTGCTTGATGGATGTGGATATGCAGAAATATATTAACGTGCGTGTGTGTACGTGTGCGATAAATAAATACACACACCCATACATATATATTTATATATATACACTTCCATATACACACACACACATATATATACACACACACACACATATATATACACACACACACATATATACACACACACACATATATATATATATATATATATATATATATATATATATCCTTAAATCCTTAAAAATGTTTCAGCCCGAAAGCCGCGGCCATGCTGGGGCACATAATCTTTTACTAGTTTCAGTCATTAGACTGCGGCCATGCTGGGGCACCGCCTTGAAGAATTTTTGATCGAATGAATCGACCCTAGTACTTATTTTCTTTTTAAAGCGTGGTACTTATTCTATCTCCCCCCCCTTTGCCGAACCGCTAATTTATAGACATAAACAAACGAATACCGGTTGTCAAGCGTTTGTAGGGGATAAACATAGATACAAAGACGCACACACACATATTTAAATAGAGGTTAAAATAACCACCTTAAAGGATAGAAAGTATCCGATGAATTGTTATTTGTTTGTTAATCTGTTATTTTGTTGTGAATAGAATATTTTACTAAAATAAGTTTAACACATTTCTATAATTAAGAGATGAGGAATTATTTTACATTCGACGGATATTTGTCCTCATCTTGTATGTTGTTAGCACAACGTTTCGGCTGATATACCCTCCAGCCTTCATCAGGTGTCTTGGGGAAATTTCCAATCTGGGTTCTTATTCCTAAGGTATTTTTCGATATTATTATTATTCATGTCACTGCCTGGAATCAAACTCGGAATCTTGGTGTTAGTAGCCCGCGCTCTTAACCACTATGCCATATGCCCGAGTTCGATTCCAGGCAGTGACCTGAATAATAATAATATCGAAAAATACCTTAGGAATAAGAACCCAGGTTGGACATTTCCCCAAGACACCTGATGAAGGCTGGAGGGTATATCAGCCGAAACTTTGTGCTAACAACATACAAGACGAGGACAAATATCCGTCGAATGTAAATAATGTAAATAATGTAATAGGTTTCAGTATAAATCTTGGTTTAGAAATATTCAAATGAAGAGAAACCAAGATGAAAGAGATCTGCTCTGGAAGATGAGGCCAGCGAAATGTTTTGCCGCTTAACCAGCCAGACAGGATAAGCATGGAATTGAACTTGCGGCACAACGATGACAACAGAACATGATGGGGGGGGGGGGGATTTTGATGAATAAACGATTTTCCCATGTAATTTATTTGAACGATTAATTAAAGCTTGAAATACAGGAAAACTGGTTTATACACATCTACACACATGTTTATGTGTATATGAGTGTAAATGTGTGTGTGTTATACGACGGGCTTCTTTCAGTTTCCGTCTACCATATCCCTCACCAGGCTTTGGTTGTCCCAGGACTATAATAGAAGACACTTGCCAAAGGTGCCATTTAGTGGAGTTGAACTCAGAACCATGTGGTTGGGATGCAAACTTCTCAACCACAGTCACACACACACACACACACACACACACAGATTCATAGATTCACCCGTATAATCGTTCACGTGATGTATGATTGGCTCCTGACACAAAAGCATATCTTTACACACGCTCAAATGCACGCACGCACGCACGCGCGCGCGCGCACACACACACACACACACACACACACACACACACACACACACACACACACACACACACACACACACACACACACACATATATATATATGGTTAATATTTTGCAATTTTGAAAATAAAAACTGAAACCTTTTGCGAAACATTTGGTGAGTTGGTTTGGTACAATTTTAAACAATTTTTAATAAATGGAATTCTTTTGAATATTTTTCATTTGTTTTTCATTTTAGTGGGAAATCAATTAATTGAAAATAATTTTTAATTAACAAAATCTGCTGATAAAGCACAAATTCCTGGCATCTCTGCTCCATTGTAGACATTTAGTAACGGTTTTTGAAGATTATTGAATTCTAGCGTGAACACAAGGTCACGTCGATAGATTTATGAGGGGAGGGGCCAGGGTTATTGTTGTTACAATGGAACCAACTATTTCAGTGGGGAACGGGGGGGGGGTGAACCGAAACGACACAACAAACATGAAAAAGGAAAAAGAGAATTTGTCCTTGGTACTATCTACGTCTGTGTGTTTGTATATTTATGCGTATGGATGGGTGGTGGGTTTATCCATAGCTGTCTATGTGTGTGTGTGTATATATGCATGTGTTTATATGTAAATATATGTAAGTATGGGTTTGTGGTGTGTGTGTGTGTGTAAGGCGCGTGGCTGAGTGGTTAGAGTACTCGCCTCACGATCGTAAGTTCGTGGGTTCGATTTCCAGCGGAGCGTTGTGTCTTTGAGCAGGGGCACTTTATTCCAGTCCGTGTTGTACTGTATTCCAAAAGGCCAACCTCGTCACGTCGAATCTAGCCACAAGCGTATTGCGTATCTGTGGAGTACTCAGCCACTTGAACAAGAAACAGAGTTTCATGAGTTGGCTGTTCTGTCGATCGGTTCAACTGCAACACTCGTCGTCGCAACCGGTGGAGTGCCTGTCTGTATATGTTTGTATCTGTATATATGCATGTGTTTATGTAAGTTCTCATTACGTGCGTGTGTATGTACCTGAGCATATTTGTATGTCTGTCTATACAGACAGGCGGCAGATATGATACGTGAGCATATCTGTGTGTGTGTGTGTGTGTGTGTGTGTGTGTGTATTATGAGAAGATTTTCCATTGAGTAAAGTACGGAACGCACTGCAGACAGCCAAAGTAAGACCAAAATCTCGATTTGCGCAGTAAAGTTGTGAACTTCACATCTCATCTGTTTACATTGAACACACACGTGTAACACTTTCTCGTTGGTTGTCCACGCATTCACAGCAAGGAGCCATTACGATGAATTATAAATTAGTCTGCAAAAATAAAACTGGATGCGAAAGCACTTTCGTCTGACAACAGTAACAACACTCTACATAGAATGTTTTAAAAATTTGTTTATTAAATAAGGTAACTTTACTAATATTTAATGACAAACTCATTATCAACAGAAAAATACAAAACACTTAAAATCAACGACGGAATCTACCACAAGTAGAATAACTTTAAATTCGGCGTTGATGATTTTTCCAGTTATAACAATATTTTCGTGATCTTTTGCAACTTAGTGCAAAATGCACAAGCACCACGCCGTCATTACAGTGTTTGCTCCAAAAGTGACCACCTGAAACGAAGAATCATGGGTTCAAAGACTTCCAGGGAATATTTTGGACTTTGTGGCAACAGCATTATGAGAAGATGCGGAATGCAGAATGATGTTAAGGTTTTCGTTTGCAACAACACATTGATAGAGTTTAACCTTTCTCTTTGTTCGCTCCACAATATCGAACATCCTCTCACCAATTGCCACCTCTTTATTCAAAGAATTAACAGAGAGATTGAGTGTGGCATTGAACTCAGCTGTAGTCAATGGCGCTTCATTAGTGTTTAGATATTTCTGTATATGAGAGACTCAGTCACTGAATCTTTAGAATATCAGATAAAAACACTTCTTGTAGTGTTTGTTTCTGTCTGTTCGGGGGTTTTTTTACGTTCAGGATTCAATATTTTCCGAGGTTAACTTTGCTTTTATCTTTCCGGATAAATGTGATGGCAACAAAAGGAATCTATTTCAAAATGTTAAAATCAAGAGAGAAAACAACAGAGATATTACATTCGTTTGCAGCTGAGACAAAACTGAATGTCGATCGTTCGATGGAGACAACGACACGGAAACATGAGGAAATCTCGAGTGGGAAAAGCCGAAACACGAAACCAGATAAATCTGTCGCATAAAATGAAACTGCCAACAACAAATATTCTAATAAACTAAACAAACCAACTCCTGGAACAATATAAACATATAAGTACAACGAAGTATATACATCAGATACGACATACAATAAGCAACCGATGAACACACCAAAAGATCATAAAACAGAACACAAGATCTCTTACGTTTAACTTTAAACTAATAATATACTAGAAATGCATCTAAGTTTATTGGGGAAAAAAACTTTAGCGAACCACAAGTCTTTAAACAGCAAAAACCTAATGATGGCCGATGGGGTTTATAAATTGCATTGCTAATCTGAAAGTTATAAACTCAACGACTCCAACTGTTATATTGGCTTTCCAGTGCGATACTCTCCTGTCAGCAATCACTCCACACAGCGGATAACAAAAGTAGACAGGAAAACATTAGTAAATAATACAGTTATACTGTATTATTCCCAGACAAATAGGATAATAGAAGCAGAATTACAACACTGAACAAAACGAAGATATAAACACACCACAAACATCGATCATAAACAACAATAAACGTCCGACTGTTAAAGTTCCGGCACCAACCACATTGACCCTGCTTGTTATAAGACCTCACTTCATCCTGAAGATGTGACTGTGACGGGCGAGAGACGTTCATGACGGATTTGGCAATATATATGTATGTGTATAATACATACATACGTGTGTGTGTGTGTGTGTGTGTGTGTGTGCGTTTCTGAGTATGCAGGTATATATGTATGTCTGCAGGTATATATGTATGTCTGTACATATGCATTGTTTATTATGATGTGTATCTTAATTACATGGCGACTTAGCCATTCAACAAATATTGATCGATGCAATAAATACTGGGGACGACATGATTGCCTGAAACCCTTAGCGACGCTGCTCCAGCATGGCCGCAGTCCAATGGTTGAAACCCTTCAACGAACTCAACACAAAATATGCAGACAGATCGATAGGTGTGATGAGGGGAGGGGGGGCAAGCAAAGAAATAGAGAGAGGGGGGGATCGAAATGAAGGTGGGGGGGGTCATACATGTTCGATTAATAGCAAAGATTTTGTTATACCAACAATATCGAATGCAGTCTAATTGTTTAGAAATGTATTCCTTTTGATATACATACATACATACATATATATATATATATATATATATATGTGTGTGTGTGTGTTGTGTGTGTGTGTGTACTGATGTAATCATTATATGTGTGTGTGTGTGTTTATAGATTTGCGGAGTTTGATTTGTTTTTTTTTGTGTTTTTTTTTCATGTCGTTGGCGGTGACAATTAGAGAGGCATTTCAAAGGAATATCGCTGCAATTCATCCCCGCCCCCACCACGACCACCACCACAAATCTCTGTTTATCACATAATATATTCATTATGGATTTAATTTACACTACATTACAAAACATTACTAAAATATTAATAAAACTTCTTGAATAAAATATTAAGCATTTTCACAGATTTTCGGTTCTTTTTTTTTTTTATGTAATAAAATTGATGTCACACCATTGTGCTGTGTCCCCTTCTCTCACACCCGAAGTTCTGGTCCCCTTTTTACTGCTGTATTTTGAAAAGAAAAAATAATAATCAACTCATGTTGAAACTTGTCACCTCACCTCAAAGAAAACAAAAAAAACTTTCAGAGTGAGACACCGACCGACCGACCGACCAGCCGGGCACTAACACTGTCACCTACGAAACTATGTGATATAATGTACAACAACAACAACAACGATAATGATAATTAAGGGTTTATTGATGTTCATAATGATGATGATGATGATGATGAGACGAAGACGACGGTAATGGAGATGATGGTGGTGGTGGTGGTGGCGATAATGATGAAGGTGATGATGATAATGGTAGATGTTGGTAGTGAAGACGATGATGATGATGATGGTAGTGGTGGTAGTGGTGGTGGTGGTGATGAAGTTGCAAAGTTATCACAGACAAATGGCTGCCCAGTTGTCATTGTGAAGGACGGGGTGAAAAAAAAAACGATGACATAATAATAATAATAATAATAATAATAATAATAATTTCCAATTTTGGAAGTGTGCCAGAACACGAGAAACAGCTTTGTTGGCCAAACGCCCCACCCCACCCGCCCATCTCAGAACTTTTTAGTTCAAAGCTTTCTGGCAATCCGCTCCCCCCACTTCAAGCAATAATAGTCCTTTCTACTAAAGGCACAAGGCCTGGAATTTGAGGGGGTGGGGACGAGTCGGTTATCGACCTCGAAAGGATGAAAAGTGAAGTGGACCTCGGCGGAATTTGAACTCAGAACGTAGCGACGAGCGATATGCTGGTCCCCCCGGTAGGCGAGGCTCTGAGAGCTCCCGGGGGACCGAATCCGAGGGAAGGCTGACTTGTACAATTCGGCTTCTCAGGTCTGTCACTGAGCACCCAAGCGGCACAAGTCACTGCGGGTCAGAGACGCAGGAGAGCTTGCCCGAAGGCTCGCCATCCCGTGGCCCACCACTGAGGGATGCCGACCCCGAAAGTCGACCTCGGCGGAATTTGAACTCAGAACGTAGTGACGGGCGAGATGCTTAGCGGTATTTCGCTCGTCGTTACGTTCTGAGTTCAAATTCCGCTGAGGTCGAATTTGCCTTTCATCCTTTCGGTATCCACTTCAGCACTGGAGTCGATGTAATCGACTAACACCGCTCCACCGAAATTTTAGGCCTTCTGCTTACAGTACACATTATTATTATTATTATTATTATTATTAATATACCTTTCATCTTTTCGGGGTCGATAAATTAAGTACCACTAAACTACAGAGGTCGATGCTATCGACTTACCTCCTCCCCCCAAAATTGCAGACCTTGTGCCTACAGTAGAAAGGATTATTATTATTAAGGCGGTGAGCTGGCAGAATCGTTAGCATGCCGGACGAAATGCTTAGGGCCATTTAGTCCGTCGCTACGTTCTGAGTTTAAATGCCGCTGGGGTCGATTTTGCCTTTCACCCTTTCGGGGCCGATAGAATAAGTATCAGCCAAGCTGTATGGCCCTGTGTCAAAAATTGGAAAGAAATATTATTAAACCTTTTCAAATATTTGAAGAGGGAGGCGAAGGCCGATGGAGGGGTGAGGAAATTTGTTTTTGAGTTTTTGTCGTATCTTCTTCATGTTTGCCCTTTTTTTTTTAATCGAGAGAAACCTCGTTTGTTTGTGACTTGTATTCCGTTTCTCTACACCAGCCTCACTGATATGGAAACAAGTCATTATCGTCATTTATAATATTACTATTACATAACAAACAAAATATCTGATCGGTAATTAAAACGACATCACCAACACACACAGGGTTGGATGAAGGTGTGTGTGTGTGTGTGTGTGTGTGTGTGCGCCGGCGCGTGGTTCTTCTGTTTGTCATTAAAATGGTAAACAGTGGTTCCAGCGGTGGAGACTCAATCAAACATGCATAAATCAAAGAGTTTATTGCAATTAGACCAATATAAGAGAGAATTGGCTGGATGCACTGATACATATATACAGACATACACACAAACAAATATATAAATATATATCATATATATATATATATATATATATATATATATACACACACACACAAATCTATATACATTCATACTCATAAAAAAGTACATGTACAAGCTCATACAAATATATATATATCCATACATACATACACACACACACAGAAATAATTAAATATATACATATACCTACATATATATATATCTACATATTGAAGTATATACACACACATATATATATATATATGCAAATATATATATAGTGCACATATATGCACCTACACACAAATACACTACGGGGGAGAGTGTGTGTGTGTGTGTGTGTGTTTATTGTGAAGCTATTATTCCCGATGTGTTGATGTATTTAGTTCCAACCGTGAAATCCCATTCAATCACGTGAAACGCCGAGTGGTTTTATGGAAAATTCTTTCTCTTAAAATGGCTCGCATCAAATAATTCCATTTTAAATTCATGTTAAAATGTTTTCCTCACATTTTACTCAGCTTTCAATGCTTCCCCACCCCCACCGCTTCCTCTTTTGTTTATCGTTTTTTTTTTTCTATTCAAAAATATTATTTTTAGATCCGCCCGTCGTGGTGGTCACGGTACTCCTTCTTTTGTCTCACATTTTTTCATCCTTTTTTCGTTTCCTTGTTTTTCCCGCTTCTTTTTTTTTTTGTTTTTTTACTTTTTTCTTGTTATTGTTCTGGTTGTTGTTTTTGTTGTCATCGCTGCTGTTTTTATTTATATTTATTTATCTATTTTCTCTCTGGGGAACGAGACAACCCCCATCCCTCCCCCACCCCCCATTATTGCCGTAAACTCACCATTTGTTAACTCTCCAAACCAGTTTCGAATCACGCCTACAAACTGTTTCACTTCCTTTATGGCCCCTAATCCTTTTCCTTACATTACTAATATCACAACTTCCAGATCACCCGAACCCTCCAATCTCTTTGAATTTTCTTTTTTTTTTTTCGTACTTTGTCCCACGTCCACATCCATGTTGGCCAACTAGAAATCTTCCTCAATCAGCCCCTGCTAAACCAAGAAAAAGCACATTGCATAATGTAGTCCTAGATACACAATGTCTCGAAAAACAGTGCGTGCAAATCTGGTAATGCGCCCAATCCAGATGTAATACAAAGGCCTCCACCCAGAGGCACCTTATGGCAAAAAGTGGTCGCCACTGAATATGACAAGAGTAACGCGGCTTCCATTACACGCAACAGAGCAAAGCCGACCGCAGAATTTCAACTCAGATGGAAATGAGTTGCAACAAACCAACGCTCCAATTCGCCTTGTTTGTATGTAGGAATGTTCTTTTTTGTTTTCAATTAAGAAGAAGGAGCTATTTTCTAACAAAGATACAAAGCTCCATCGTTGAAATGTAGATTACGAAAAAAACGTCACATTTTAAACTTGAGAAAAGTCTTGCAGAGTCTTACTGTTCCACTTACAAGATTGTATTTGTAATGTGTGAGTTGGTTGGTTGATTTCTTTTTCTGGAAATCCAAGCTTATCCAGATTGATAATCTTAGCTAAGATACAGCAGTCACGAACAACATGCCTGGGACATCTCATATATATATATATCTAACGAGACATCCCCTTCTTTATGCATGGACCTGATGTGACACAAAACTGCACACAGCTTGATGCAACATAATTTGATGCACAAAATCGTGCCCATAACGAACAGTTTCAGGATAAGTTGAAACGATCGTCGCCCTGAATAAAGACATCTGTCTTCCGTTTAGTACTACTGTCTCAGCTAACAATTCTTGAAGTAGAATCAGCGGAAATAGACCACAACCGTGGATGTCACCAGGGAGCCACAGCTGTGAACGTGCTTTACTCAACACACTAATTGACACATACCCATTAGTGCCCACCACTGCCCAAATTACATATATATAATGTGTGTGTGTGCGTTCATACATTCATACAAAACGCATAAACTTACGTACATACAACCCGAAGTGTCAACATTAATCTACGATTGAATAATTGAGCATTTATTCACATGAAACCATTGGTAGTCCATCCGCCAATGATTTGTAGTTTATTACTTATCCATCCATCCATCTTTCAGTGTGCGTGTGTGAGCAGCGATACGTAAGATATCGATTCTCTTAGTCTGAACAGAGGTCTCAATAGTTTTCCCACTTTTCTCGTAAACATTTGAGTTCTTTGCAAAATCTTCCATCTACTTATTTTGGTAACGTAGCAAATGTCGAAGTGCGCGCGTGCGTGTACGCATGTGTAATTTTGTGCGTGTGTGTATGTGTGGATAAATGTGTGTAGGTGGGTAACTGTGTGTGTGTGTGTGTGTGTGTGTGTGTGTGTGTGTGTGTGTGCGTGAGCTGATGCTGCTAATGGTTCGTTGTGCGAAACTATCCAGCCAGCCAGCCAGCCAGCCAGCCAGACAACCATCGTTGCCGTCCGTCCATCTCCGTCCATCTCCGTCACTCTGTCTAACTTCAACATCCAATATTGGAAAATAAAATAAAATAAAATAGAGAAAATATACGAAAAAAAAAAACCTACAAAAGAAAACTAACCTCGGCATGCGCAATAACGAACTTCCGGTCGATTAACAAAGCGAATGACACGCGTTATTTTTGTGTGAAATGTTTGTGTTTTTGAAGTGATTTTTGGGTGGAGCAGTCGCTTAATTGAATTAACTGGCACCACACACACACACACACACACGCACATATAGACACACACATACATACACGCACACAACATGAATAATAATAAAAAATACATTATTATTATTGTTATTGTTATTATTGTTATTTAGCCCTGTGGCCGTCGTCGTCGTCATCATCAAGTACAACAACAACAACAACAACACTAATGTTAGAAACAACCATAATTTAGCAGCTGGATAACTATTGGATGGACATTAGAGACAACAACAGCAACAACAACACCAGGAATGGAAAGGAAACGGGAAAGGAGGCGGGTGGGGGTGGGGATGGGAGGTGAAGAGGAAGAAAGAGAGGAAGGGGGGGAGGGAGGTAAATAATAAAAATAATCATAAATCACTATAATGATAACAACAACAACAAAAGACAATGAAAAGCTGAACGAACGGGATATGGGGGGGGAGTATGTGTGTGTGTGTGTGTGATGGTGGCGAGTGGGTGTTGGCGGTGGCGACGGTGAGAGTGGAAGGAGGAGGTGATGTAAATGTGTGATCATAGGAGGGAGTGGTGGTGAGGGGGGTGACAGCGGTGCTTTTATAGAAAGCAGAGACATGGAAGGCGGCGAGGGGGCTGGCATCTACAGACCACATCGGGGGGGGGGGCATCAGGGGGCCATTACTTCCCACTAATGTTTAGTTAATACAGCAATAAAACTGGAGAGGTGAAGCTAACCGTGTCAATAGGACAGGCATCTCCAGGTTATGGGTAGCCCAAGCGTGTCAATAGGACTTCCAACACTAGGACATGTCTAGCCTAGCCGGGTCGATAGGACATGGCTAGCCAGACCAGCAATAAGATGTGGCCGGCCTGGTCGTGTCAATAAGCTACTAAGAACCACCCCTTATTACCCTATTAACAATGGGCAAAACACAGAGAATATAGATCCGGACACCCCTAAAAAGACCGGGTGGTCACAGCTTGAATGTTAGTGTTCATAGGTCACTATGATCATAGGTCGCTGGAATAGTGTTAGCCTGGGTTAAACAACAACACCGGTTCACGTAATCGAATAATGTCAATAGACATATTTCTGTGCAAAGAACAGATCACCATATATGGTTGGCTGGCTGGCTGGTTGGTTGGTTGGTTGGTTGGCTATGTAACTCCAGATTGATGCAGTCCAACAAACAAAGACGCTCCGGACGTAACCATCTCGTCGTTGTCTTTGTTCTAGGCATAGCAGCGTATTTAGAACACGTTATGTTATCTCATGCATTGTCTGTCTGTCTGTCTCTCTTTTGTCAAGAGAAAGCGCAGCGCTGTGAACCTCAACAGGGGTCTGCGACACTGACGGGGAAGGAAGGAAGAAGGGATCCTCAAACCAGAGGATTGGCCTAGAACTGGGTCCACTCTAAGCCCTCAAAGTCCCAGGAGGTGATGTTAAATCGGGCAATGAATGAAGTTTACTACTCAAAAATACTAACGTGTGATTTGAGGGAGATTTAGCTGTTCTTTCTGTTATCGTCAGCGACCACAAAGTTGTGAGTTGCGTTGGTTAATTAAAACTTCATCTTTAAAACTTTAATTTGGAATACTTTGTGGTTACCGTTTCTAGTTGCTGTACTCTCTAGTTTACTGGAGAGTACTCCAATGTAGATGTAGTCTAATGTGAGCGCACCTGTGTCTTGTACAGGGACCAGAACCTATTTAGGATCGAACCAGTTTCCAAATCTCACAAAAAGCCAAACCTTGGAGATATAAACAGGGCATGGGTATTTTGACTACTATTTCTAACAGGCTAAGTTACTAGGTAGATAGTTACTCATTAGCATGTGTGTGTGTGTGTGTGTGTGTGGTGTGTGTGTGTGTTAGAGAGCGACAGAGAAAGAGAGGGACAGAAAGAGTGGATGTTGAGGAACATTTTGTCCTCTTGTAAATGGCTATCCGTCAACATCGACGATGATTTCTCAGTTGCCCCCGAATGACCTGTTCAACGAATTAACGTGTAAGTGGCCGAGTATTCCACAGACATGTGTCCTCTTAACGTAATCAGTGTGACACACAGGTCTAACCTTTGAATTACGGGTACGATCCACTCGACAGTTTCCGTTCATTCAGAAAACTTGGGTCGACCCAAGACCAGGGTAAATGACATTTGGACAAGACACCACGCGGTGGGAGCGAACCCAACACTTGGTTGCTGAACGAACTTTTTAACCAATTTGGTCACATTGCATTCCCAACACAGGAACATACACAATGTGTGTGTGTGTCTGTGTGTATGTGTGTGTGTGTGTGTGTGTGTGTGTGTGTGGTGTGGTGTGTATGTGTATGTGTGTCTGTGTGTGTGTGTGCGTGTGTGTGTGTATGTGTGTGTGTCAGTGTGCGTGTGTGTGTGTGTGTGTGTGTCAGTGTGTGTGCGTGTGTGTGTGTATGTGTGTGTGTGTGTCAGTGTGCGTGTGTGTGTGTGTGTGTGTGTGTAGACATTTCATCTTAATTCCCATTGCACATATATTTATTATCCATTATTATTGTCTCTGCTAACATCATCATCATCATCACAAAAAAATCCTCATCATTAACGAACACCGCACCATTATAATCTTCACACCCTAACCCCCACCCCTCTCTTCTCCCAACCATCACCATTTCACTTTCATTAATATGTGGACACACACACACACACACACACGTAGCAAGTTTTGCAATATCTGTTTCATAATAGCCTTCCTCTCCGTCTCCACCCCACCTCCCCCATCTTCATCACTCACATACCCCAATCCCACAATACACCGCGTCACGTCCCCCATGGACACACACACACACACACATTCTCATTTAACAACCAACAAAACCATCCACCCCACGACCAACACCATCACCGCCGCCACCCTCGACACAAAACAAAGCTACCCACAATGCAGTGCTCCTCCCAGGGTAAACCACATCACACCTCGCTCTCCTCCCCCATCCGACACATCACACCTCCCTCTCATTCCGCTCTCTCGCTCTCCCTCCACCCCTATCTCTACTACTACCCCACCCCGCCACTTCACACCTCAACTACCCGGCACCGTTCTCTCATTAAAATAGTTTTTATTTGTAGGAGATCTTTAGCCGGGTGGGGATGGGGTGGGGATTTACAGTTATTATTTTAATATTTAAAAAAAAAGTTAAGTGCTCCTCCCCTCCAACACCACCACTACCCCCAACACCAGCGCCACTGCTACAACCACCTCCGCCACCCCTATCACCATTAACACCACCCCCACCACAAACACTGCAGCAGACAAATTCGTTAATAAGTTTACATTGTAGGGTCGTGGGTCCAAGTTTGATCCCAGTCGATGAAACTCTTGCTAAATGTCTGTTAGTGGGGGTCCCGGGTGGGGGAATAAAACTGGGGAGACGGATGGATATACATGTCTTTCAGTTGTTTCAGCCATTAGATTGCGGCCATGCTGGGGCAACACCTTGGACAATCGAGTCCAGGGCTTATTTTTTAAATCAGTCTGGTACTTATTCTATTGATTACCTTTTGCCAAACTGCTCAGTTACAGGGACGTAAACACACCATCATCGGTTATCAAGCGGTGGTGGGGACAAGTACACACACACACACACAACAGGTTCCTTTCAGTTTCCGTCAACCAATCCTCTCACAAGGTCTTGACAGACAAGGAGCTATAAAAGGCCCTCCTCAAAAGTAGCACACTGTGGGATTGAACCTACATCAACCATGAGGTTGGGTGTGTGTGTGTATATATATATAGTGTATGTGTGTGTGTGTGGTAGTATAATCTGTTCAGCTGTGTGCCTAATGCCTCCCCCCCACGCCATCACCCGACAATCTTCCTCTCCTTGTTATTACACATCACCTCCTTCCTCCACACTCCTTATACTACACCTTCACCCCACACCGTCTTCAGGTTTTGGTGGGCATCATGGCGCTGGTGATGCTGACACCTTTTCACTTTCGTTAGGTTTTAAATACGAACAACATTCATTTCGTGTTTTTTTCTTTTTAACTAGTTTTTATTGTTGCTGTTGTTGTTGTTGTGATGCTGTTCCAATCATTCGTTTTTAACCAAGTGCAGCGTCTGTGAAAGGTGGCCAAGCAGCGAAAAGAGAAGATGGCTCTCTCTCTCCTGGCTTCATTTCGCAGAGAAGAAGCCACAGTTCTCCTCTGCCCCTCCTACGTCCAATGGTTTGATGTCTTTACGTCACCCACCACCTTCATTCCACTTGGACGGTTAAATGTGCATACTATCACACACAACACCTTTCTTATACGTTTTTATAGGAATGAATAGGGTAAAGATCCTTCTCTAGTCATAAGGTCTGTGGTTTCTGTGGCGCATATATTCCCCCTGGATGGGACGCCGATCCGTCGCAGGATTATTCACTTTGCTGACTGAGTGGACTGGAGCAACGAGAAATGAAGTGTCTTGCTCAAGAACACAACACATCACGCGGTTCAGGAATCGAAACCACAACCTTACGATCACGAGTCCAACACCCTAACCACTATTCCACGCACCTCTGCAAAGAATGAATAGGTTTTGGTGCCAAATAAAAAGATATTATTATTGTTATTGAAGCAGTAAGTTGGCAGAATTGTTAGGACGCCGGATAACATGCTGAGTACTTTTTCGTCCGTCTTTTCATGCTGAGTTCAAATTTCGCCAATGTTAATTTTGTCTTTCATCCTTTCTGGGTCGATGAAATAATTACTAGTCAAATGGCAGGGTCCACAGTATCGACTAGTCCCCCCCCCGCCCCCGAAATTGCTGGTTTTTGTAACTAAATTAACGACACCACATATGAAGCTCTGATGGTGAAGCAGGGGGGGGGGTGACGATGTTGGGGTGAGTGTAAGGCGTCGACGAGGAGGACGAACTCAGGAGTCCGTTTCGGAGGACTTTCAGGCCGGGGTCTATTGTGAATAACTCGTACAAATCCCTGGCCTAGCAGTTTTGCCGAGGGGCACTCCCTGCTTGAGAGAAACTCTACAGGTACGGAGGAAGTGCTACCAGGTGAAACTGTCCGAGACTCGCAAAGCAGTGAGAGCTGATCTGCGTGCATTTGGGCAGTATCCAGACATTTCATTACTGAGTTATGGAGTTGAATAGCCATTGTCAGGTGTAGAAAGAACACGACCGTCGGTCAGGTCCATTGTAAAGATCGCTGAGCCAATAGCCACCTTTAACAAAGCAGTGTTCCTCTGTCTAGTGACAATGGTAAAAGAGGTTGTGTGGCTGAAAAGAGGCTAAAAAGATTGAGGACACCTTCTTCAGTCAAACCTTTGTCGACTTTTTCGAGGTCCACTTCAAAACGGAAGTCAGAATGGAGAGGGAAGTTTTCTCTTCTGGCGAAGTTTTCAAGGGTTGGGTGACTGTGATAAAAAGGGTCAGAGTGAGGCGTTTGTCGATTGCAGAAACACATTTGGGCGAGAGCTTGTGCCCTTGGGGGTCAGGCTAATCCTTCATTAACCTTAGTTGAAGGTTTTCCCGTATCAGAACTCCATTTTCCACAAGTTCACGTATTTTGAATCCCTTTTTTTAAACATCATCTACCCACTCTTCTCAATTTCTTTTCCCTGTCTTTTTCATGTAAACCCACAAATTGTAAACTATCCTTGTAATGTTTCTCTTCATCTGATACTCTTGAGGCAAATAAAAAAAAATAATCATCGTCTCATTATTATTATTATTATTGTTGTTGTTATGTATTATTTAATAATAAATTATTGATGTAATTTCTCAACGGAGAACCTAACAGATTGAATCAGGAAGTTCTTTGACAAGACATATTCTGTCTGTTAAGGGATTCCGTTCCGTTGGTCCTCCTCCTCTTCCTCCTCCTCCTACTCCTCCATCACCTCATACCCCCACCCACCCACCCAACCCTCGCCAGGGTGTTTTTTTTAAATATTCCATTTGATTTCAATTTGTGCATTTGTAATAAATGTAGTTTCTCCACCAACTAAGTGAATTATTGACAGACACACCGGATGTGTGGTGGTGGCGGTGGTGGTAGACATGCTGCGGTGGCTGTTGTAGGGGTGGTAGTTTATGATGGTGGTCGTAGTTTGATTGGGTTTGGCGATGGCGATACTGCTGCTGCTGATGGTGATGATGATAACAGCGATTAATGAGAGCAGAAACAACATCAACAACAATAAACAACAGCAAAAGAAAAAAAAAGAAAAACGGTTTCAGCCGTTGAAAGATTAAACAGCAACAAAAACAAAAAACTATTGAATTGTTCCTTTCAAAATATTCAACGACCCTTATGACGGTGAGGGGCTGGCAAGGGGCTGGCAGAGGCGTTAGCACGCCGGACAAAAATGCTCAGCGGTATTTTGTCTGCCGTTACGTTCTGAGTTCAAATTCCGCCGACGTCGACTTTGCCTTTCATCCTTTCGGGGTCAATAAATTAAGTACCAGTTACGTACCGGGGTCGATCTAATCGACTGGGCCCCTCACCCAAAATTTCGAGCCTTTCGTCTAGAGTAGAAAAGAATATTTAATGATCCTGATATTTCTGGAATATAAACCATTTTATGAGGGTTTAACATAACCAGAGAGAGAGAGAGAGAGAGAGAGTGTGAGAGAGAGAGAGTGTGTGTGTGAGAGAGTGTGAGAGTGTGTGTGTGAGAAGAGAGAGAGAGAGAGAGAGAGAGAGAGAGAGAGAGAGAGAGAGAGTAAGGTTTGGGTTGAGTTTTCTTCGCCACAAAGAAAACGAAACGATCCTGGTTGTCAAGTTCTGTTAATTAATTGAGGGTTGGTGGGTCGATAGGGACGCACCTACCTACCTACTCATTCATCAACGTATATAGAAAAGTAAAATGGTAACTGAATGAGATACGAGAGTGAGAAGACAGGTAAGTTCTTATTGACAGGTGGGAAATGTGTCTTAACAGACATCGCAGTTCTTCGCTCACACAAGACAAAAGAATTTGAGTTTAATAACATCTCCGGTGCACATCTCTCGTCTGTCACAGCGATTCGCCTCACTTCGTCTGTCGCACTTAGCTTGGAGACTCTTACATTAGAAGGCACAGTGGGTGGCAGGCACAAACTCGGTCTGTCTATCTCTATCTATCTACCTACCTACCTACCTCTCTGTCTATCTATCTCTTGTCTCTTTCTGACCCTTTCATCACATACAGATCATTGTGGGTGTGTATAGGTGTGACCAAAGGCAGATCGAGTGGTTGTACGGTCTGAGCATGAGCACTCGTTTCAGACTATATTATTTCATGTTATCGAAGGGTATTTGGCTACTGTTCCTAACACATCAAACTATCATGTGCAGGTTCCTTCGTTGGACCTTCAGCTTTTCGTTTCATGTACATCGCTTTACGTGCCTTCCTTCCGCGAAAACAGTGCTTATTTCCAGCAAACCAATAGTCCATATATTATTCCCTATGTATTTCGCTACAATTGTCTTTATTTAACCCTAAGTCAGCCCTGGCTGAACAGATTTATGATCAAAGGCGTTCCAGTCGTGGCTAAATAGTCTTTGTTTGATGTGTAGTGTATCCAAGGCTGCCGCCTTGTAACACAATGTCTTCACTTTATAAGACACTAGGATGTGATTTGAGGGATATTTCGTTGCTATTTTTAGCATGTCTAACGACTTCATATAAGCTCGTATGTTTGCTTGAGGCCGACGGAAGTTCAAGTTCTCTTGTCAGCCCAAAGAAAGAAGAAAACTGGCAAATTTGCAAAAAAACAACCCTTTTTTAAAAAACCGATAAACGCACACATACACACACACAATATAAACATGCAACACAGCTGACACAAAAGCGTGTAGAGTTGTACAATGGTCTGCGGACGTTCACGTGTGTCTCGACCAACACTCACAACTCTACAAATATATTCGTAAACACGAACAATTAACCACACCCTACATGTGTGTGTGTGTGTGTGTGTGTGTGTGTGAGACAGACATAGGCAGATACACACAAGCGCATATGTATGTATATACACACGCACTCACACACACATACAGACAGACACACACATACACACACGCAGATACAAATATACGTTTAGGACTTATCATCGTTCAACTGGAACGAGAATCGACTTCCGCCCATATCCGCCATAGCTGTGACGTCGCCACCTTAATTGGTTGCTATGACTTTAGCATTGACACGTGATCAACGTTCAGGTTCCAAGAACTTGCCAGCAATTATCCGCGCGCACGCGCGAGTGTGTGTGTGTGTGTGTGTGTGCATATATATATATATATATATATATATATAATATATATATAATATAATGCTTCTGTCGCCATTAATTATTTTTTAATAATAAGCCCACTGACTATATGCGACATTAGTGCTTGAATAGACACCCAGATTCTATATATCGAATCGCTGCTATGTCTAGCTGCTGACGTCTACTATTGACAAGGCTAAGGAAAGCCAAAATCACGTGATCTGGCAGTTTCGGCGGCGGTAGCGGACGATTATCTCCCGCTAGCGATATAAACACGAGTGCTTATATGCACCACAACTCCATCTGAGCGATTCCCTCACGGGAACCGACGCAGTGTTCTGTTTTCGAACCTTTTTAAGTGGGGATAAATATTATTACCCTTTGGAGTTAATACTCCTTGTGGCTATTAATTATGTATATGTGTGTGTGTGTGTGTGGGTGTCTGGTCTTCGTTTGCACCCCCCACTATCTTGTCATTGAGCTTTCTCTCTCTCTCAATTCTACCTCCTCTTCCCTAATATACAATTCGCGCTCCGCCATGTCCCACCCTCGGTAAACGCACCACTCCTGGTCTCTTTTGAGAGAGAGAGAGAGAGAGAGAGAAGAGAGAGAGAGAGAGAGAGACTCTAAACGACACAATTTCACTCCTGTGAACATTTGGTTTTCTACCCCTTTGCCTCATTTCCTCTGCTTTACACGGGAAGAGCAAATGGAATGCCATGACAAACAATTAACAGTGTCCACATCAGACATATGTACAAGCCAAAACATTTCGATGAGGGCATGTTTGGAGAGCTGATGTGAAGCAACATCTCTACTCGATTGGGGGTTATTTTATCGGAACCCTAACACCTTGACCTCGCTGCGTTTCGACCTGAATCTGAAGAGGCGTGGTTAAATAGCAGCACAGGTGATTGTGTCTGGTGCTCCACCGATCCTGCCACCCCGTCGCACACCGGGGCCATTAAATATAGAAAGGAAATGTTTACAACGAATAATATAAAACCAAGTCACGAACGCGGCCGACCGGAAGTCGATCCTTTATCTTGAGGTCGGGTTCGAGGTGGAGAAGGTCTATAAAAAAGGGGTACACGGAGAAGCGATAATTTAGGGGTCGGCGGGGTTATAGTTTACAGTTTTTAATTCAGCCCCTTACTAGAGGGGTCGAGTGGGTGGGGCATATATCTTTTATCTTTCACTTGTTTCAGTCATTTGATTGTGGCCATACTGGGGCACCGCCTAGAAGCAATTTTAGTCGAATGAATCGATCTCGACTACTTTTTTTAAAGACTGGTACTTGTTGTATCGGTCTCTTTTGCCGTACCACTATGTTACAGAGACGTAAACAGATCAACACCGGTTGTTAAGCAGTGTATGTGGTGGTGGGGTAAAAGTCTTTGGTGGGCCCAAGGTGTCACGCAGTGGGATTGAACCGAAGACCATGTGGTTGGGAAGCAAACTAGCGATCGTGGGTGCCACACGCCTAACCCCGAGGCCATGCACCTTCACACGCACACACACACGGTGGCGATCAACTCGTAGACGAATATGAGCATCACTGAAAAATTGTCTTCTGCCGGTTGTCAGCAACGCCTATTGTTGGAACTTAAATAAGTAAAGAACAGTTTGCACAACACCGCTGAGATTCTCCCCTAAAAAGCTGAGGAGTTCAAAAACAAATAAGAGCAAACACACCATTCCTACGTATTTGTCTTTCCCCAATTTTAACACATCACCTCAGATCAATCCAATTAATTAGATAAATACGACACGCCTACACTCGCGCACCTACTTACAAACGGTTATTGAAAAGTTCGCCGTAAACATTTTTACTGCAGGGAAATTCGCCGTAAAAATTACAATAAATTGAAAAAAAGAGAGAAAAAATGAGTTGTTTTCTTAAAATAGCAACTTTATCAACCAATCTATCAATTAGAGAAAAATTACTTTTCTTAACTTGTTACCTAGTTTACAATCTGCCTCTTTTACAGTGAAATTTCCTATGGCAAAAATGTTTTCGGTGAAATTTCCGGATAAGCTTACACACACACACACATACATACATACACACAATTCTTTATGAATAGACTCGGAGTAAAGATGGAGTGGAGGTTCAGTTTTCTTGAAATAACTAAAAAAAAACTTGTCGATTATCCAACGCCTGCCCAACCCGAAACAGTAAATCTTCCATCCAACAAGGTGGAGTGGATTAGCCATCTTTAAGCGTATTGACGTGTATTAACAGCATACAATGTTAGTGAGACTAAAACAAAAAGCGAAATGTTTAGAAAACCGGAGAGCAAAACAAAGCATGAAAGAAAAGAAAGAAAGAAAGAAAGAAGTGTGACTGACCGTCTTTGTCGGATCTGTGCAGTTTCACTTCTCCCAGAATGCCATCAATACTGTGGTTGGTGTTGCGTTCACTCTTCTCCGAATTCTCATCGGGAGAGTCTTTCTGGCGTTTCTCTCTCATGTCCAATCCGTATTCCCCTTCCGTCCCTTCATCTTCGTCACAATCCAGTTCGCCTTCTCCGCATTGAAACCGACTCCGAAGCACGCGGCTGATCGAGCTGACGCTGGGCACCGTGCTGCGGTCACAGATGGATTCTTTCAAAAGCCGGTCACGAATTTCCCAACTGAAAATGCCAGGGTTTTCTTTCTTGTAAAGTTCAATGTGTTTCTCCACTTCCGGCGTAGCAACGCGAGGTTTCGAACCCCCGATCACACCGGGACGTATGCTTCCGGTCTCTTGGTAGCGCTGCAGAATCTTACTGACGCATCCGTGCGAGACACGCAACTGGCGGCTGATGACGCATGGTCGCACCCCTTGTGCCGCCAGCTCCACGATTTTGAGTCGAATATGGTTGGGTAACGGCCGTCCATTGATGAAGATTCCACCCAGCTGGTTCACTCGTCCCTGGCCTGCAGTGAAAAGAGAAAGAGAAAAATATATATAATATGTGTGCGTGGGGGAGAAAGAGAGAGAGAGAGAGAGAGAGAGAGAGAGAGAGAGAGAGAGAGAGAGAGAGAGAGAGAGTGTGTGTGTGTGTGTGTGTGTGATGAGGTGAAGTGCATCATTGAATAATGTTTCTACGAGTGTTATGGAATTGTTTTGGCATTTTGCTGAAACGCATTTAAGTTCTATAAAGTATTGAATACCAAACAAATTTTCTGCTACACCCACCCACATGTATGTGTGTGTGAGTGTGTGTGTGTGTATAAATGAAGGGGCATGGCTTAGTGGTTACGGTATTCGGCTCATAGTCACAAGGTTGTATGTCTGGATGGATGGATGGTCTATTCTACCGCCTCCTTCCAAGTATCCAATCCCGCCGTATCTCATCCTTGGTAACCGCACCATCCTTTGTCTCTCTCTCTCTCTCTCTCTCTCTCCTCTCTCTCTCTCTCTCTCTCTCTCTCTCTCTCTTCTAGAAGAGAGACTCTAAACCAGTACTTCTCAAACTATCTGATGTGGTGTACCGGCATTGCCCCCCCCCCCCAATGTGCCAGGCACCGGTAATATTTCTTAGTAATGTTAATTTATACCGGAAACAATATTTATAATGAATATAATAAAAATTGACAATTTTTTTCATCTGATATTTATTATGTAAACAAATAATAGAATCTTACAGAAGCTGTTTACTGCATAAAGCAGAATTACTGAAATTATTCAACTCTCTCTTTCTTTTCTGGAACTGGAGCTGATGGCTCGCGGACCGGCACCGATCCGCGGGCCACCACTTTGAGTAGCCCTGCTCTAAACGACACAATTTCAATCCTGTGAATATTTGGCTTTTATTATTTCTTAAGCACAGCCCTTAAGTGCACGCATGTCTGTGGAGTACTCAACCACTTGCCCGTTAATTCCACGAGCAGGATGGAACCCGTGCCGCCGTAAGTGACGGACTGCCAGTTAGTTAACACACACACACACAAGATTGGCATTGAATTTGGGGTGGGATTTCTTAAATAATAGTAGAATCCAAAGAAACCAACTGATGAAGGGAGGGGGCGGGGAAGAGAAGGATGCGGAGTCGCTCTGACTCTTCAGGCAGGGTTTTTTTACCCAACGTAAAATAATTGTTGAGCTCCCACCAAACTGAGTTTATAGGGATAATTTCCAGTCCCAGATGGTAACACCCCCACTTCATTTATTTTCCTCTATCATTCTCTTCCACACACACACATTCTGAGCCAGTTAACAAAGTGTGTTACTCGACCTGCTATAAACTGCAGTCAAACCTCCTGCACATCACACGCCGCTCTCTTCAAAGTGGATAATTTAGTCAAGTGTACACACTGCCGGAAACGTAAAAGAAAATAAACGAGATGGCCACGGCGGGAAAGTTTTTCATCAGAAGTCTGCTCTACCAGAACTAAACTGGACTAAATTACAGAGGTAAATACAGAATACACACACACACATGCAGACACAAACACACACGCAGATACACACACACACAAAAACACACATGCATACACATATTTACACTCACAGACATACATTTACACACACACACACACACACGCGTGTAACAGACAGACAAACACAGAATACATTGTTCCCTTTTCTCCATTGTGTCCTCTCCTAAATAGCCCTTAATTTATCATCTCCCCATGATGACAACTACCACTCCCCCCACCCCACTTAATACATTTATTTCTACCTCAATAACCCGGCTCAATTACCTCCCACCTACCACTGACACTTCGTCTCCTACCAACCAGGTAACAGCTAGGTGATCGCCCGAACCGGTAAAAATAGCAGCCAAATCTACCTCAAACCACACCCTGTCGCCTTACTGATAGATTTGGTGGCAAAGTGGTACTGGCCACCTTGGACAGTGGTCAAGGCTAGAGTGTCTCTCTGGTCATGGGTTGGTTTCATCAGGGATTGCTTGAGGGTTCTACTACTACTACTACTACTACTACTACTACTACTACTACTACTGCTGCTGCTGCTCACCACAACACACACTACGACTACCCACCCTACCTTATACCCCAAAACAGGACATACATTTTGCTCGTGGACAGAAAAAAGAGGGAAGAGTTGTCCGTAGGATTCATTTCTTGTTAGGACATCGGTCAACAGCGGTGCACTCATCCGAACTATTCTCCGACGCTGATGAAGATGCAAATTGGTCGACCTAACCTTCCTTAACCCATAACATTAACAGGTTTATAAGGCGGCGAGCTGGCAGAAACGTTAGCACACCGGGCGAAATGCTTAGTGGTATTTCGTCTGCCGTTACGTTCTGAGTTCAAATTCCACCGAGATCGACTTTGCCTTTCATCCTTTCGGAGTCGATAAATTAAGTACAAGTTACGCACTGGGGTCGATATAATCGACTTAATCCGTTTGTCTGTCGTTGTTTGTCCCCTCTTTGCTTAGCCCTTTGTGGGTAGTAAAGAAATAGGTTTATAAGCAGTGGGTTTTAGGTTAGTTAGAGGGGGGGTACTCATTGCTAATTAGGACAGTTTAATAGGTGTATTATTATTTAGATTCGTCGTAACACACTCAGTGATGGCTGTTAAATCTACAGACATGTTCTCTTGTACACAAAAGCAACATCTTCACTCTTTCTCCCTCCATTTCGTATCTTCCTCCATTTTCGCTTTTGGACCCCTTTTCTAGCAACGATGTCCAAACATCGACCGCGACGGCGGCGGCAGCTCGTTTGAATACGTTGTCCTCTTGTATACGATGTCCTCGATTCTGCGCAATTCCCCCAAACATTTCATTGTTTGGTTTATTATTTTTCTTGTTTCAATTATAAGACTAAGGCCATACTGGGGCACCGCCTTCAAGGATTTCCTCAAATAAGTCGATCCCTGTGCATATTTTAAAGTCTCACACCTTTTGCCGAACACATGGACGTAAACAAAGCAACACTAGACAAGAGACTGTCGTATATACATATATACGACAGGCTTCTTTCAGTTTCCGTCTACCAAATCCACTCACAAGGCATTGGTCGGCCCGGGGCTATAGCAGAAGACACTTGCCCAAGATGCCACGCAGTGGGACTGAACCCGGAACCATGTGGTTGGTTAGCAAGCTACTTACCACACAGCCATATATATATATATATATATATATATATATATATATATACATACATATATACGATGGGCTTCTTTCAGTTTCCGTCCACCAAATCCACTCACAAGGCTTTGGTCGTTCCGAGGCTATAGTAGAAGACACTTGTCCAAGGTGTCACGCAGTGGGACTGAACCCAGAACCATGTGGTTGCTAAGCAAGCTACTTACCACACAGCCACTCCTGCGCCTATACAATAATATACACACATCAGGCTCCGTCCATTTGGTGATCCTCGAAGAGAAATGAAGCAGTTCCCTTTGAGGATGGCTGCAGTGGAAACACGAGTATGTCATTTTGATACAATGTGTATAATTATAAAATCAATTCTGTGGATGTCAAAGTCTCCATACTCTTTATTATTATTATCATCAATACTAATATATATACCCCAGGTAATTTCTACAATCCAGTGAGGAATACACGGGATTATCAATTGGACGGAATCCACAGAGTGACTAACAGCTAATTGCAGTCACAGACGTTAGATATTAATCCTGGTGGAGGTTAGCCGTTAACTGGAACTTGACTGAGGGTCAATATGGTGTCCGCCCGGATAATAATACATCCTTCCAAACGCTCTCTTACATGTGTGTGTGTGTGTGTGTGTGTGTGTGTGTGTGTGTAATAAATGACTCGCGAGATGGTAGCTGGAATGTAACTGGTAATCCAGAATCGTTGCCGAGACACGAACTTATTTCTTTGAAATTAGAAAAATTAACCCAAGTTTTCAGCGCACCCTAGTATCTGTATGTGTAGCTGTGTGTGTGTGTGTGTGTGTAAAAATCTGGGCGCCGCCTCTCCTTCAATTTTTATTACCCCCATCAATCCCCCCCCCCACCACCACCACCGCTACTTCCATTTATTTATTTATTTGTTTGTTTATTGAGTCACTCCCTTCTCGCCCAAAATCCTCGCAACTAATTTCCCACTTCCTCTCTCCTCCTCCTCTCTCCTCCTCTCTTCTCGCCCACCCCGCCACCTTTTCCGTCATCCCCCTCTTCCCATCCGTCCGTTCCGCAATTTCTTTTCAAGACAGTCGGCGATGGGGGCCAAGGAAGAGTACGCTGTATGGACCCTAAAAGCCATCTCCTGGTAGGGGTCCGACTCATTACCTGAGTATCACCTGTTCAATGGGGCAAAGCATTGCCAGCGCGAGTTCAGAGGGGCGGGGGGGGGCGTAGGTGTCCATACAGGAATGTTTCTCTGTGTGTGTGTGTGTGTATGTGTGTATTTCTGTGCATGTGTCTATATATGTGTGTGTATGTGTATACAGGTTTGTGTGTTTGTAAACATGTATATATATATAATATATGTGTGTGTGTGTGTTTGTAAACGTATATATATATGTTTGTGTATATCTTAATGTATATGTATACATCTGTATGTGCGTATGAATGTATGTGTAGCAAGAAGTTGCTCCCCGAATACATTGTCCCAGGTTCAATCCCACCGCGTGGCACCTTCGACAAGTGTCTTCTACGTCAGCCCCAAGCCGGCCAAAAACTTGAAAGTAGATATGGTAGAAGAAAATATATTTTAAATTTGCTTAGAAAATCAGGTAAATGCCCTTAAGAAGAGGCAGGGAGATGGCTAGCAAGCCTCGGGGTGAATGGTTCGATTCCTCGTGGAGCCTTGCTGGCCACTGGAATATACCCGATTTTCTAAGCTGCCTTCACAGCCCCCTGCGTTCCGGAATCCCTCTATTTTCTGTAGAATACCGACACATGTTTACAATATAGGCACACACACACACACACACATCAGTTGAATAAACTTACAACGTGGTCTTATTTTCATTGGTTGTAACTTTATTCAACTGATAAAGTGTTCTATAAACTTTTACACAAATTCAGGATATATAATATATATATATATGTGTGTGTGTGCATATATTATATATATATATATATATATATGGATACATATGGATATATATAAAATCATATACACTCACACATATATATGCCTAGATTATAATATATAACGTCATATGTGTATATATATATATATATGTGTGTGTGTGTGTTGTGTGTGTGTGTGTGTGTGTGTGGTGTGGTATACATAGTGAAGCATATTTGCCATTTAAATGTGACTAACACTTAAGAGTTGATACTACTGTAGCTTGCAGCCTCATATATACATACATATATATACATACACACACACACACACACATATATATATATACATACATGTATGTATGCATATATACATGTATGTATGCATATATACATGTATGTTATATATATAAATACATATATATATATATATATATATATACAGTATGTATATATACTATATATATATATATATATATATATATATATACACACACCACACCTTACATCAGTTACTGGGGCTGTCTGCGTTCTGAGTTCGAATCCCGCCTGGCCTTCGTCATCTCAGTTTAATATTTAACCCTTACACCCCTAACATAGACTTTCGTTGGTCCTGTTTTGTCATTCTAGAAAATATATTGATTAACGAATCAAGAGTTAATAAATGACCCAACGAATCCTGTTTTTAAGAGAGCGTAGTGTTATTTGAGGGAGATCGACTGCTATTTCTAGCAAACCGACAGGACATGGGGGGGGGGCTGCCACCGCCACGTCTGCTTGATTTCAGTGAGAGGGGGACAAAGGGAAGGTAAGACAGGTGATTGAGAAGAGAGAGGGGCAGTGAGAGGGGACAACAGTTAACGATGATGACGATGATGATGATTATGATGGACGTAGCGGAATAAATGAAGAGAAACGGGGGAAAAAAGAAGGGATTTGAAGTAGAAAACATAAAATTCTCTTAGTTTAATAACGGAAACCGCCGACTGCGTGAAGAGGGGGGGTCGAGAAGGATGGAGATGTGTTGCGATTTTGGAAGAGGGGGGGGTGAGGGATTTGGAGATGTAGGTGGTTAGGAGGGGTGGGTGGGGGAGTGAAGAGGGAGTGACGAGAGCAAAACATGAAGTGAAAACAGAGATGACAACAGTGGTAGATGACACAGTGGTAGTGGCCATGTGGATTGTCGTGAGATGAAAATCTCATCGGGATTAACTTCATTTTTACACGACAAGATAGACACCCGGGGTATACACACACACATATGTACACGCTTACTTTTTTGTTTCCTGAACGAGACAATGTACTCAGTACATGCTTAAGAGTACAGTTATTTCATGCACATGGCCGTCTACATCGCTGTTCACAGTTCATGTTACAGTCTTTTCATCAGGCGACATAAACTCTCTATTTCTGCAATATCCAAGACATTCCACAATCTTTCCGTTTATTGGTCATCCCAAGTCACATGGCTTCTGCGTATGACTTCAGTGGGTGGGGGAGTAGTTCCTCGTTGTAGAAGATAGTGTATATAGGGGTGGGGGTCACTTACAGAACAAATCTTTATCCCTTTAAGGGAAAATTCCTCTGCTCCCTTTTGGCGTGAAACGTGCGCAACATCAGCCGAATGTATTAAACGATTTATAACTCTGCAATGGAAGTTAAGGACTTCTCCATTCGTTAATCTTTTTTCTTTTATCTTCTACTTGTTTTAGTCATTGGACTGTGGCCAGGCTGGGGCACAACCTTGAAGAGTTTAGTCGAACAAATTGACCCCAATATTCGTTTTATCAAGATTGGTATTTATTCTATTGATATCTTTTGTCAAACTGCTACACTACAAGGACGTAACCAGAACAATACCGGTTGTGAAGCAGTGGTCACACACACACACTACGGGCTTTCATACAGTTCCTGTCAACCCAATTTACTCACAAGGCATTGAGCGGTCCGGAGCTTTAGTAGAAGACATTTGTGCTTGGTGCTGTGTGGTGGGATTGACCCCCAAACCACGTAGTTGGGAAGCAAACGTCTTAACCACACAGACTGCGGTCATGCTGGAGCACTGCCTCAAAGATTTCAGACGAATTAATGGTCTTTAGTAAAAGTGTTGTGAGCTGGGCTGAAACCGAAACAAGGCGACGGCAAAGCGAGTATCTTAAGCACACGACCGTACCTGCACACAGGCAGGTAAAATGTACAAAAACCACTTCAGTTTGAATAGACGAAAATGGGAAGACATTCCGTAGCCCACTCCTTGTAAAGAGGTCAGAAAACGTAGAAACAGGTAAAAAGGTTGCACGAAGAATGAGAAAGTATTGTTCGCTGGACAAAGCCATCCCCCCCCCCCCCCAACACACCCAAAGGCAACACATTCAATTCTATCATTCATCCCGATCCCGTCCTCGCCCATGGGAAATACAGTGAAAAATTCGAAACGGACTTCAAATATATAAAAAGGTGGGGACCTTGAAGACCACGTAAACCACTTCCAAACCCCATTAAATGAAGTTTTGTCTTTCTTTAATTAAAGGATGGGGATTTTCTGTAGCAGAGACAAAAGCTTTTTATGAACTGGAGAGAAAAATAGGAAGAGTCGACGATTGGCAAATAACGCAGAGAGAATATCAGAAGGAGAAAAGAGTGAAAACAACTGTGGACGCAAGTATGAAGTTTGCTTCTCGAACCATGTGGGTCTGGGTTCAATCCAATTACACAACACCTGAGACAAGTGTTTTCCGTTGTAGCCACGGACCGATCAAAACTTTGTGAGTGAATTTTGTAAAGGGAAACTGAAAGAAGCCTGAGTGTGTGTGTGTGTGTGTGTGTGTGAGCGCGTTTGTACCCCACCACCACTTGACAACGTAACTTAGCGGTTAGACAAAAAGAGTCCGATAGAATAAGTACCAGGCTATACAAAAAAACTGAGTGGCTGTGTGGTAAGTAGCTTGCTTAGGAACCACATGGTTCCGGGTTCAGTCCCACTGCGTGACACCTTGGGCAAGTGTATTCTACTATAATCTCGGGCCGACCAAAGTCTTGTTTGTGTGTGTGTGTGTGTGTGTGTCTGTCCCCCCAACAACGCTTGACAACCGATGCTGGTGTGTTTACGTCCCCGTAACTTAGCTAGGCTGACAAAGAATAAGTCCTGGGATGCTTTGCTCAACTATAGGCGGTGCCTCCAGTATGGCCGCAGTCAAATGACCTGAAACAAGTAAAAGAAAGCACTGGTATCGATTCATTCGACTAAAAATTCAAGGTGGTGCCCCAGCATGACCATAGTCTAATGACTGAAAGAATTAAAACATAAAAGATACGCGAGCGTGTGTGTATGTATGTGTGTGTGTGCGCGCGTGCGTCCCCACAACGCTTGACGACCGATGTTGGTTTGTTTGCGTTGCCGTACGCAAGTGGTTTGATAAAAAGGATCGATAAAATAAGGAGTAGACTTAAGTGCTGACGCGATATATTGGAATAAATGCTTCAAGCTAGTGGCCCAGGATGTCATATCCATGGCGTTTTTAATCAGAACTGCTGACCAAAGATTTACTGAATTAAATATGAGAGGTGGCTGAGTACTCCGCAGACACCGATACACTTAACGGACGAAGCGTGACACAGTGTAACAAGTTGTAGCATTAAATTACTGTCGACCGGACGAGCTTCCGTACAGTTTGTCGCGACCCCATTTCACTCACAAGAAATGAATCAACCCGGGGCTATGGAAAATATTTGCCCAAAATGGAACAAAGTGGGATCGAATGTGGGACCTCGAGCTGGAAAAGCGAATTTATTGACCACACTGTATCTACACACTCGCGCGCGCACACACGGCCACTACCGAAAAGCCCCGAAACCGACCGTAAATGTAGCTTCTATCACAAGATTTCGTGAATTAAATTAAAATTCAGCTGAATTAAAAAGACCGAAACAAACTGAATTAGAAGGAAACAAAACCACTACAAGGACAATAATAATAGATCGTGTATACAACTTTACGCAGATATATATATGTATATATATATATATATATATTATATATATATATGTGTTGTGTGTGTGTGTGGTGTAAGGGGCGGTGAAGCAAGACGTACACGTATGTGCCTTCCACAATTGAAGGTGATCTATTGCCAGACGGGAAGAGCGTGGAGGGATTGAACTTTAGATTCCACTGTTCAACCTTGTCACAGAATGTGTCATGATGATTCAGCTAAAGGATGAGATAAAAATGTTACTGTGGAGTACTCAGCCGTTTACATAAAAACTCAACGAGCAGGCACCGACATACACCTCGCCGACATCGGTAGAAGACCATTTCCATTATACAGACATATATGGATGTAGACATTACATACATCAGATATATATATATATATATATTGTATTATATATATGCTATAATATCTGTCTGTCTGTTTGTCTTTTACTTGTTTCAGTCTCATTAGTGTGCGGCCATGTTGGGGCACTGCCTTGAAGAACCTTTTAGTCGATTGAATCAACCTCATTACTTATTTCTTTTAAAGCCTGGTGCTTATTCTATCGGTAGGGAACGTAGACAAAACAACACCGGTTGTCAATCGGTGAAGTGAGAGAAACAGTCTCACACACACACACAACACACACACACACACACACATATATATATATATATATGATGGGCGTCTTTCAGTTTCTGTCCACCAAATCCACTCACAAGGCTTTGGTTGGCTCGTGGCTATAATAGAAGACACTTGCCCAAGGTGTCACGCACTGGGACTGAACTCAAAACCATCAGGTTGGGAAGCAAACTTCTTACCACACAGCCACGCCATTGTGTGTGTGTGTGTGTGTGTGTGTGTGTGTGTGTGGTCTTAAAGTTACCTTTCGGTGCAAAAGCGCCGACCCTTGATGAAGAGGCTGGAGCTAAAATTCCTCTCCAATTTTAATATTGCTCTGTGTTAGCCATACTCCGCATATTTTGCTTTCATCAACTCACTCTACCTAACAACTAATTAATTAGGTGTGTTAAATCAAAATTACACTTTGACACTCCCACTTTTTTTTTTTTAATTCGGAACAAGATGACAGAGAAATCGGAGAAATGACTGATGTTTGTGGTCCAACCGGGTCTGAACTGATTATGTAACTGTCAACCCGGCAGAGAGAAGGACGACCATCATGTTAGCCGCTCCAGGTTTATTGAAGCAGAAACCATCGTTTGATGGTCTTTTATATTCATTGTTATCAGCGGTGATGGGCATGGCTATGAGTTTGGAAGGTCGTCGAACCTTGGACGGGTTTTGTTCACCGTGGCTGTGTGTTCACCAAAATTCTTGTCTGTGAAATTCGTACACTGATACGCACAGACACATTATTTATACACTTATACACACGCACACACACACATATTTATATATATAGATATATATATAAGTATATATATATATATATATATATTATAGATATATATATAGTAGATAATATATATATATATGTATATATATATATATATATATATATATATATATATATATAGATATATAATATATATATATTATATAAATATTATATTAGATAATATACACACACACAAGTACACAGATATATTCATGCCCAGGCACAGATAAAAGCGGCGCAAACCATTTGTTTACGTGACAGCTGAGGCTACAACTGCGTTTAGTAAAAAATGTGACACCTTAAATTTTGGGTGTGTGCGTGCGCGCGCGCATGTATATTTCCACACACAGACACAGACACACAGACACACAATGTTTGTTTTTATGTTATCAACACATTTGGTAAAGTACAAATTATCATTTTTTTTTTAAACAAGAATAGACAGTGACTTCAAAGCTTCGCCAGCAAAGCACATCATGTTTATATATATATATATTATATATATGTATACATACATACATACATACATATATATATATATATATATATGTATACATACATACATACATACATATATATATATATATATA
>NC_043022.1:17378717-17418717 GCF_006345805.1 Octopus sinensis
TGAAAATAATGACTGTATATGCATACTTTTATGTGTGTCAGAGAAGGCAAGATTTCGCTTTTGTCATAAACATAATAAACACAAGAAGAGCAAGAGAAAGATCAAAGTTCAAAGTTTAGTTTTATTTATTTAATATTTTATATATATATTATATTATATATATATATATATACATATATATATACATACATATACATATATATATATATATATATTTGTTAAAATTTATTCAAATTTTTTCCCTTATTTTTTTTGTCCTGTTTTTATAATTGTTAAGTCTATTCATTTCATTGATTTAGTTTTTGTAATCTTTTCACCATATCTCATTTTTCTTTTTTTTTAAAGTTTTTTTTTGTATTTTTTTAATATTTCTTTTATTTTTTTGCAATTAATATCACAGCCAATTCATGTAGGTAGGTATGCAAAAATTTCCACTTCTGATTTATTTATTTATTTTCCCCAGATGTAAAATTCAGAAAGAACAGGAAAAGGAAGAAAAAAAAAAGAGAGAGAGAGAGGCAGGGAAAAGAGAAAGAGAGGGGAAGATATTATTAAGGAAAGTGCAGTTTCCATTATTATTGATTTGTAATTTTATATATATATATATATATATATATATATATACATATATATATATACATGTATATATATGTATATATATTAAACTTGCTATACTCTCAAGGCTGAATGTCCAAGATTTCTAGAAAATAAAAAAGGGAAACATTGCAACATTCCAAAATAATAGTTTGTTTTGCTTTTCTTGTCTATTTTCGGTTCCTGTTCCCCACCCCCAACAATACGCAAAAAGAAAGGTCCCCTATGTCTTTCTTTCAGTTTGCCTTGTTTTAAATTCAATTTTTTAGAAGTGATTGAAGGGATCCAACATCAGCTTCCCACAACCCCCACCCCCTGCCCAACACCACTACTTTTAACCTGTGGACAGCATTCACTTTATTGATCTGTAGAAGGGAGGATTAAGGAGAAAAGAGACAAAGAGAGGGAAAGAAGAAAACACTGAAGAACAGATAAGGAAACAAAAGAACAGAAGAAAGGTGGGGCGGGGGAATGAAGGAATCCAAACTAGCAGACCACTCACACTCCTTAAAAACAGGAGTGTTCTGTATACACTTGTATCAGGTGTGTAAAGTCTGTAATGCTTTGTAGAAATACAACTACATCCAACACTCAATGTTTCCATACATTTCACCTGACATGGCACTAAAGTTTACAGGATATTTCACAGATATTCAAATACAGCTATTTGAATGTTCAGAAAAACAAGCTGAAAATCACTTACACAACTACAACTGAAAGAAAATATAAATTGCTTTTCACTTACTTTCTCACGCACAGGGTTGAATGACTAACCAACCTTTCTCTCTCTCTATCTCTCATCATATACCTCAGTCTCCCTCCAGACAGTGCTTGCAACTCCACACAGTAATGGCTATAAACACCACCAACTTAACAATACATTCTTTGCAATAAGATCATTTGGGAAGTTTTTCTTTTTTGAGGACTGGTTTCAACGGTTGGCTTTTACTGACTGGCTGTCTCTGGCTTGCTTTCTTATCCTTTTTATTGTCATCATCTTTTGTTTTTAGTTTTGCATTCTGTATACACATACATATTTTTAAGTGTTTGTGTACACACTAATGTCTGTGTCTGTATTTAAGCTGATGCGTGTGTATGTATCTGAAATTTATCTAAAGTTGTACAATATATGTGGATCACATGTTCGTGCCGAAAAACATCACACCACTCACTTACTCTGTGCCTGAGTCACGGAATCAATCGATCCAACGTTGAACCTGTCCGAAGCAGCATGGACGGTGAATCCCAGAACACTGGTGTCCAATTTCTGCATGCGTTTCTTCTTTTTGCTACTCTTGCTACTAGTTTTGTTGCTGTTGTTGTTGTTGCTGCTGCTGCTGCCACTGCCAGACAAGTGTTCCTGTTGGTTGGTCAAGTTGATGGCATCGTTGTTGCTATGATTATTGTTACTGATGCTGTTGCTGCTATGAGACTCTGTGGCAGTGTTACGAACTGGACCCCAAATACTTTCCTATAATTAGAATAATGTTAAATAAGAAACAACACAAGCATTCAGAAAGCTACAAAGAACACAATCATTAATTGGGCTTCTTTGAGGGGAACACAATACAAATTCTTCAAGGTGGTGCCCTAGCATGGCCACAGTCTAATGACTAAAAAACAAGAGTATATTTTCTTCCAGATTGGCAGGAAGAGATTATGTCAGATTTTCAGTTCATGCAAGCATGACATAATGAACCTTAAAATTAAAGCTGAGAGCTAGATATCTCAATCCAATGCCCAATATATCCCTGTTATACCTCTAGTTATTTGATACCCTTTCATTATTTCTCTCTCTCTCTCTCTCCTCTCTACTCTACAATCATTGTTTCACTCATCAGACTCTTATTCACTCACCCCTGTCAGCACTTTCTCTCCTATTCATGATTTTGCTCATGTTGTCTTCAATAAATAAAAACACAATAGAGTGATGAGGACTTTAGCCCCATAAAGAACAAGGTAACATAAGTAGTGTTGGGGGCCACAATAAAATTTTACTCGGTACACTCTGCAAAGGGATTAGTGAACAAGCCATAATAATGTAGGCTAAAGATTCTTCCCCAATCATGTGTGTATGACTATTCATACATAAATATTGCTGTCACCAAGAGAAAAGTAAGAGGCACACACACGACAACTCATCTTCATACACACCAGAGTAAATTTTCATTTTTTAAACCAAATATAAATGCTACTTACCTCTTCTTGTGGTGGTTGGGATTTTCGGTTTGATTGGTTTGTATGTTGAGCCCCTTTCTTCAGTGCATTTCGTTTCTCAAGAAAGAGACGAGTAAATTCAGCAGCAACTTTGTTTTCTCCCAAGTAACAGCGAACATATTCACGTACCTAGAGGTCAATGTCAAAAAACACATCTATAGTGTGGGTAGCAGGGAAGAAATGAAGGCAAGTAGAAAAAGATAGATTCATCTTATGAAATGGGTGTCTAAACAGACTCATAAATGCATATGAAAACTTTTAAGGTTGTTTCTCACTTGATACATAAACACACACACACAAGTATATACTTTTGTTTGTGCAAAGCAATCAATACACTGGTTTTGTATCTGTACAATTTATGCAGGAGATTGTAGTTGTGTATTGAGACATGTCAATATACAGCTGGGTATAAGCTTGTCCATAAAGATTAATCAATTGGTGTGTATGTGTGGGGGGGTGGGGGGTGGACCATGATTCTCAACCATTTTTTACCTATGGAACCCCTTTGATTTCTATTTTACTCAGATGGACCCTCCTAGCCATTCCACGTTTAACCAAATGCTATTATATTTATAGAATTAAATATTATTAGGGACTGCATGAAAAAAAATTAAAATATTTGTGTATTCTTGTAAAGATCGCCAAGAGTTTATGTGGAGCCGAGTTGAGAATCACCAGTGCAGGGCGTATGTTATGGAAGATGCTTAGTGGTGCAAAGATGGGCGAAAACATCAACAAATGAAAGTTGTTTTAAAAAAATCTATTTTACCTCTTGTGAATCCACATCTTGTAGAAAGGCCACAAAGGTTGGGACTGAAATTGGATAATTGATAATTATTTCAAACAGGATAAATTAGACATAAACTTGTATATGGATATATATATATATATATATATAATTTGAATATGGATATACAAAGTGTTTTCAACTGTGAGATTGATATTGTTGATACATCTAAGAGACTTTTCTATTTGCCCTACTTGAGTAGATGACTAACATTAAAGAAAACAACTTCTCAAATGCTTCAGTGTAACCATCAAAACATTACAAATACTATTCCCACAATATATCAAGTGTTTTGTTATCCGTAGTGAGCCTATCCAAGGCTCACTATAAAAATAATGCCCAAAACTTTGTAACTTGAAACAAGTAATTTCCATATTAATAACAGATGAAATTTTGTTGAAACAAATCTGTTTCTTCCACTGAGTAGGTTGAGAGACTACACTGAGGTCTCATTTTTTTCTTTTTTGCTGTTTTATAATATTCTTCATTTTAGAAATGGCAGGTGAGTTTGTTGGGATAGATTCAGCAGCTGAATTCTTAAAGATTTGATGGTGATATTCACAGTTCTATGCTCTAAACACTGATTAGAACATAGAATCAAACAGTTTACAAAATAACATGAAAAGAAAAGCTGATAAGTGATAAATACAGTTGATTGTGGTGGAAGATAACCACAACTCACTGTTCATTGGCATCTTACACCAGTCCAATCTATCTCATTGTAAACATGCTGCATGTGGTTGATTACTGCTTATGGCTGTAAGCAATGGAGAGACATCAATAAATGGTTCATAAACTTGAAGTCTATTTAACATTTACTGAGCTCAAAGTTGGAAGCTAAAAACAAGACATGGCTTTTACAGCTAGATGCCCTTCTAAATGCCAACCACTTTACAGAGTGCACCGGGTACTTTTTACATAGCAGTGTAAATAGTTAATATAAAGTAGGAAACTCACTGTTGTAAGCAATATCAACAGAACAGGACATTTCATTAGATTCAACAACTAGGGTAGGTGGAACTTAAGACATGGGTTCAAACAAGCTAATTTCTCACAGAGACAAGATATGAAGTTTTCAGAAGTACTTGCAAAAGTAGAACAGCATAACACAGCAGTTCTGACAATGTCCAGACATACCATCACATATTAAATTATACTTACTTCACACATATTTATTCTTCAGTCTGATAAGAACTAGAAGTAAGGCAAAAGCTTATCATTTCTCATCTCAGTTATTCTATTGTAAACCAAACAGTCTGATGAATGATGCCTTTTCTCACATTTATGTATCTCGATTCAAATACTTGTGCATTCCCATTTTTTTCTTTTCAATTGACTCATGGTTTTACTATTCTTTCCTTGATCCCTTATTTTTCCAATTTATCCCCCCCCCCCACTTTTTTAAAAATCCTTATATCATTTCAGAACTGTGGCTCCTAGTTGTTGCAAGGGCAACTAGCCTAGAAGCTCTGGTCATCCAAACTACAAACACTTAATAAAAGCACAAATTCAGAGACAAAATTAAAATAATCTCCCCCACCCCCTCTCTCTCTCTCTCTCTCTCTCACAAAGGTATGACAATAATACTCTTTGGTATTCACTTCCTAAGTGGTAGACCTAACAGACTTGTCTGGTTTAATACTACCATGTGATCTTCAGATGCACTGAGCAAGATTCATTCAGATGCAACCCCTCAAACATTTTCAATGGGGTTTTCCTCTGCATAATATCACTATTTGCTAAAAGATACAGGTGAAAAAATTCCCTATGGGGCCTGCTGCCAGACAGGACAAAAACTTTATCCCTGCCAGTGGGTAATACCTTGGAAAGCTGCCCATCAGCTTCTGTTATGCTGTATCTTCCTTTTCTAATTTTCAGCATACTCTAGCAAGTACAGAAATATTGCAGAAATTAATGCAACAGTTCACAGAAACTTCTGTATTAGGGTCAGTTCTTCCTTATACTTTATAAAAAAATACATGAAAATAACATAAAGGAGAATATAAACAAACTTCTGGACAATTTTCCTTGCTTTATGCCAACATCCAAACCCCATTAAACTACCTTCTACTCACATTCAAATACTAAATTATTTTAAAGTATCACCTAATCTATCTACTCTGCTTACTACTTAGCTATGTCAGTAACACAAATTCCAATTATACGAATGAAATGTCTCTCTTCACTATTCCTCTTCAGTTATCTTTACCAATCCTCAAACTTCTTCAAACATCACCAGCTGTTTAACTACCACTCATCTCCTATTAAATACATTCATGTCACTTCTCCTCTCTTGGAAGACATCATCATCATCAATAAAGCAGAAACTTTTTCATTTAAACAACTAGCCCAAGGCTTGCACACTTTTCTCCCAAAAATGACAGAAATGAAATTATTTACTACTCCTAACAATTAGCACCCACTGACGCCCATATTCTACGGCACACATTGATACATCAATTACTCTTGATGTCTTCCTCACATCCAATCCCATTCTTATTCAGCCTTTATCATTTGTGCCCCCAGTAGATCATCTAATTACTAATTAGTTAAGGCAAAACACATCAGCTCATATCCTTAGGTACTTCAAATCAGCTAATTAATTCTATGCCAACTTGCTCAGGCAGCAAATGTGTTTCAGCTCCATAAGACTACCACCAGAGACAGAAAGAATATACTTAACACAGCATCCATCCTGCAAACTTGCCTCATAAATATGCATCAGAATTCTCTGTTTCTTCCTATTCTTTACAGAAAAGTCCAATCTACCACTTCACAACCAAAATGTTTTTGTTGGTAGCACTTATCACCATCATCTTAACATCCATTTTTCCATGCTTGCATGGGTTGAACAAAATTTGTTGAGGTGGATTTTCTATGGCTGGATGCCCTCCCTGTTGCCAGCACTCACCTGTTTCCAAGTAAGGTAACATTTCCCCCCAAGGCCAGACATGTTTTTTCACGTAAGACTGGAAAGGAAGGACACTGCTTGTATGACAGTGACATTTACTTAATGTCTTAGTGTCGTAAAAAAATCACACAATGTCAAGGCTAGGAGGCAGTAACACACACACACACACACACAACAGGCTTCTTTCACTTTCTTTTCTGAAGATGTGTGGCTTAGTGGTTAGGGTATTCAGCTCCCAATTGTAAGGTCATGAGTTCAATTTCAGATAGCACACAATGGGCTGACAGGAATTGTGTCCTTGAGCAAAACGCTTTACTTCACGTTGCTTCAGCTCCCATCAGCTGGCAAAAATAAGTAGTACCTGTAATTCAAAGGGTCAGCCAAGTCATATTCTGCTGAATCTCCCTGAGAACTATGTGAAGGATGCACATGCCTGTGAAGTGTTCAAGCAAGCTGTTCCATTGATCGGAGCAACTGGAACCATTGTTGTCATAACCAACTGAGTACTAGTTCATTTTTTGTCTACCAAATCCACACATAAGGCTTTGGTCAGCATGGAGATATAGTAGAAAGACACTTGCCCAGGGTGCCATGCAGTAGGACTGAACCCAAAACCATATGGTTGGGAAGCAAACTTCTTACCACACAGACATGCCAGCACCTATCACTCTCACTGAAAAAGCTGTTACATTTACTATCAGCTTCCCCTAACTCCAAATTTATAATTGCATGCCCTAAACAATATCCTGTCCAAAATTTTATTACCATGTTCACAGTTTCTATCTGCAAAAACCCTTCTGATTTTGCTCCTCAAACAGTATACTTAAGATCCAGCTTCCATTCTTAACAATCTCTTCAATCTTTCTTCATTTCTCTTTCAACAGGAATTTATCCCAATTTTTGGAAACATGCTGTATGGGTAACCTCTTTGACCCTGCTAACTACCAACTTATTGCTCTCACTACCAACATCTCAAAAGTGAAAAAGCAGTTGTTCACCCCCATCATCTTGATGCTCCACTGTCAGTGACAGCCACTATAATTTTTTACAGAGCCAGATCTATTGGAGACTTACTTTCATGGTAATCACAATAGGCCTCCCACCCTTGAAAACATCTACTGTCATAAAAAAGGACACATTGGATAATATAATCCAATTTATATTATTCCTGAAAAGAAGACAAAAACGGTGATGATCTGAAGGACTTTGATCATAGATTAGCTCAATCAGACTTGAAGTGGAATGGGAAAAAAAGGCCGTTTGTACCACATCATCTCTAGTCATGAAAAAAACACAAAATAAAATGTCTCAAAATCTGATTTCTCCAAGTAATTCCATAAATACATCGACAAAAATGCAGCACAAAGACTAATTAAGAATTTACTTTAAGGCCAAAAATTATTTCAGTTCCAATTAGTTACGCCAAAGCTTAAGCATGGCTCATACTGGAGTACTGTTCAAACATGTGCAAGAGACAGTGTTGCTGTTGAACATGCACACACACACACTGTTTTCACTTAGCAAGGTTCAATCACCAACACTCTTATATAGCACAAATTCACAAATGTTGGATTCCCTCTCTCACTCTTCTGACAAAGATATACACAAGTTGAATGAGGAATATAAAAGATATGCAAGTATTTATGGTATACAAATAATAATAGAATATGATGGTGCAGTGTAAAACAGGTGGACCCCTCTCTAGGGCCAATCAAGCCCCACACCACCATCAGATCCAAGAGCATCCGAAAACCAAAGGCAAGCACCTTCTCTGAATTTTTGCAACTCACCCACCTTTAATAAGTTCCCTTGAGGAGAGCACCTCCATTTTCACCCTCACCTTCCTTTTCAAGTGAAACTTGAAGTCACTTAGAGCCCTACTAAAGAGCAAAGTTTTTGTCCTCAAGTCTTTCAACCTCATCCACCATACAACTTTTGTTAGAGAATGAGAGGAAAACTCATTTTCCTGCCTGATTAAACAAAAATGATGGGACAGTCCTGATGACCAACTTGGTGGACTGTTCAACTGCAACTCCACAATTTAACAATGTCCAGACACTGAATGAATGCAGAAGGGTGTTCATTGGTTGTGCACAGGTTGGATAGAAGCCTGTCTGAAAAGCCCTTCCATTCCTGTACAGCTTATCCCAAACCAGTAGCATCCAATGGTAGCACTGCCAAGCCAAAGACTGCTGGAAATTAATCCACAGTAATCCTCAAGAAGAGACTAGCCACCGATGCTCAAAGCTTCCCCAAAAACATTGTCACTCTTCCTTGCCACTAACCCTCTACAGACTGCTAGAGCAGAGAGAGCACCAGATGACATTCTAGATACCAGGCACTCAGTCTCAGCTTAAGCTTCACACAGGACAGCAGTTCTATCAAGGAATCTCTGCTAGTAGTACAGCCTGAGCATAGAATCGCACATCAACAACCAAAGAAAGACTGACCCATCATGCAAAGGATGTTGGCAGCAGAGAGATTACCTGACCTGTAGAACACATCTCTTCCACAAGAAATAGAAATGCAGGTGCACTCATATAATCAGAGGATAACTGGAGTAATGTACAAAGGTCAGGCAATGGAAATGATTTGTGCATTTGCTATCTCTGCCTGGGCTTTCATGACTGGCTCCTTCTTGATCTATTTCTGGATAAGCCTGGCCAGGTTGCTTGTTACTTCATTCCAATTCAGGTCTACCCGACAGCTGGGACCAAACCAGACCCCAAGCAGTTTAATTTGTCTGTCCATCCAGAGTGTCACAATGCGGCCTGCTGGCATCAACCTGCCTCTTCAGGTGACAAGCTGCAAACTTATTGACATGTCTACATTAATTATAATCTTAGCTACTGTCTTGTATTTCTTTACAATGGTGCCAAGTGCCTTGTCTTCAGTGGCACCCAACACAGTGATGGTGAAGTCATCCACATACACCAACATAGTCTTCCTGGGTCCTAGTTCAAAAAGGATACCCTCCATTTCATATTCCACAGCAGTGGATTGATAGCCAGCATGAACAGAAGAGGGGGCAATCATGTCAAATCCATTGTGCAATGCTGTTTACTTTGAGCATCAAGCAGGTGTTGCAGTGCACTGCAGCAATTCAGCCTCTAAAACTGGGTCCAGATCCCAACCACTTTCAAGATGCTTTCCAAGAAATGAATGTTGACTATCAAAAGCTTTCAACTGATCGAAATTGATCTCGAGCCCACTGAAGCCAGTTTTATTCCCAACACTCTCTTAAGATGAACTGCATGATGTGGAATTCATTAATGGATCTAGTATGTTTGCACTTCCATGACCAGATCACCAATGACAAGCAACAACCTTTTCACTGACACTTTTGCCAAAATCTCAAACTTTATGTTCAGAAAAGTTAAGAGCCAAAAGTTGACCCATGATGTTGACCTTGTCAGGGTCCTTTTTCAATAGCTTTGCTCCTCTCTGATTCACAGCGCTAAGGATTGTCACATTCAACTGTGTCAATCATGAGGCCATCAAACAAGTCTGGTATGAATTCATAAAACTTCAAGAACAGATCATCTAAACTGGACAGTTTGCATCATGAGCAGTCATTCATCACCTTCCATATTTCAACTGCAGGCTCTTGAGATCAGCACTAATCACCACGGGACAGTGTTTTTTCTCTACTGTTTTAGAACATGGGCCCCTACTTTTAACAAGGCAGCTTTCATATTCCACATTGAAGACATGGCCAAGGGTCATACTGACCATGAGCACATCAGTTGGAATGCCTTTACTAACTGCTTCCTCCAGATTGTTAACTAACTCCCATTCTACTCTATTCTTATCTCTTGCTAGCTCACAGCTAAATGCTATCAATTCTGATCTCACTGCTGTCTTCATTATGCCCCACCACCAGCTGTTGATGATTGTCCCTGACTAGTACCACTTAACTAATTCTCTAATCCAATGAGAATGCCTTGTATTCATCGGAAATAGAACCGAGTGTGTGTGCTCCAGAGATGCTGGTCTTGCGAATGGCTACTATATGTCTAATGACCTGAGGTCTTTGAACAAGTGACCATGCTTCCAAATCAGTCCCTAGGCCATGTACATTTACACAGCCTACTCTAAGAGTAAGCATGTCTGTCAGGGAAAAAAGGTGGAGATATCACTCACCTTGGTCTTGAAGAAGGGCCAAAGATCCCGTTCTCTTACTGGTTGAAGAAATAGTGAAAAGCTTTTCCAAGGTTATTTTGTCCTTTTTTTATTTCTTAAAAGCCCAATGTCTGTGGGATATTTTTTTTTAAGATCTACACTGGTGGTTGCATCAATTTGAATTGTCTGATTTTGTGAGTTTTCAACACAAGTTCATTAAACCCCCTCCTCTTTAGTGAGAATAGCTTTGCTTTCTGTGACCTCCTGCATCAAACCACTGCTTATCTTTCAAATAATTGGGGAGTTGATGAGGGGTTCAACTTGGTGAAATTCACTATTTGTTTATTGGTTTTTGTTGTAATTCATCCTTCTTTTTGTCTGTTTTTGTTCCTCCATGCTTTCTGTTCTAATTTTGGATGTTTGAGTGTTGGTTATGTTGTTGCTGCTGGGGTTTTACTGTTGACATTGATGGATGGTTTGGAGACCAGTTTTTGTTATTCGTCTTTTTTGCCTTTTGGTTTATAACTTAGTGCAGCCTTTCTCTCAGATACTTTTCCTCTTCGTCCCAACACATCCTTTATGATGCTTAATTGTTTCATCCCTGTCAAAGCAATGAAGCATCTGAAACCACCAAGACTATAACAAGAGGAAGAGTTCAATGGATAAGCGTATGCCTAAGCATCACTGTTTCTCATACTGGTAAATATGTGAATGAGTGAGAGTCTCCTCAGCACGTAATGGTGGTAGTGGTGACATTGCTGTTGCAGTGGTTGTTGTTAGAATTGATCTTTGTTGCTGCTCTTACTGTTGTTGTAGTTGTTGCTGTAGCCGTAGTGTAGGTGTCAACATGAGCCTCTTCCTGAACCCTTTTGCTGTTGGGAGCAGAGGGGCTTCAAGTAGGTGTTGTTCCTGCATTTGTGAATTGAAGGTCTTCTGCCTTCCATCATAACCTGCAGTTATGCCCTATTCAACAATTCAATAAGGTCAGAATTTTTCCTGAGTTTCTGCTTGATCAAAGGAAACCTGAATCAAGATTTCCAACCTGAGCAGGGGGTCTGAACTTTCTATTATCACCCACCAGATGTCTCATTCTAATGGTACTTCTGATATTTTACCTTTTTACCACACACCAGCCATGTTACATGTGAATGGAGCAATAGAGCCTGCAGTTGAAATAGATTCTCAGATTTACAAAAGACAACTGAGTATTCCTGAGCCAGAGTTTCTGTGAGGCACCTCACTTCCACAAAGCCAGACTGCCTTGTTCCAAGTTATGAAGTGTGTGTCACTGTATATGCCTTCAAATATTTTCCCACTTGGATGAGTGAGGCATTAAAAACCCATCAGTTTCCTGTGATTGTCTCCCATGGAAACTTGCTCACTGAACAATACTTTTAGAGCTGTTCTGCTGGAAAGATGCTGCTGCTGCTTCCAGAAGCCACACTGACAGAAGTATAATATGACAGAAGTATAATATAACAGAAGTATGAGACAAGGCCGTGCTTGTTGTCATTGTTGATGTAGCTTGTCAACAAGCTTAGAAATTACTATGGTTACACTTGCTGCTGCTGTTATTAACCACTTTCTTTCTTTCTTTTTTTCTGTTTCTCCAGTTCAGTGCTATTGTTTTTGACCTTGTTACTATTTTCAGATTGTATATTTTGTGTTTTTATTGACATGACAACATTCCTGTCATTTTCAAGTGTAGCAACTTGGATGCTAGCCAAACATTCTACAGAGAATCCCACTTTCTCTGCTACACTTGGTTCACTCCTCTTTTTTCTTGCATTGTTTTGTTGAATAATATTATTGGTTTATTTTACTCCATCTTGTTTTCATCAAAGAAAATTTATATTTGGTAATTAAGGACAAATGAACACATTCAAGACCCTCTTTGGAGTGTTGTTGTATAAAAATACATTCTGCTTCCAAAAGGTCAAGAAAAATTAAGCAAAAAGCATCTCAAAAAAGTAGTGAAATAGCAAAAACTCAGACAAAACCTTTTGGAGCTGAAAATCAGCATATCTTCTGATCCACTATTAATAATAATTCTTGCAAACTTTTGCACAAGATCAGTAATATATAAGGAGAGGAAGGAGTATCAGTTACATCAGTACATGACTGGTACATCACTTTATCAGCCCCAAATGGATGAAAGACAAAGCTGACTTCAGTGGAATTTGAACTCAGAATGTTAAGAGCTGGAAGGAATGTCACAAATAGTTCTGCCAGCTTGCTACCTTTATAATATTTCTTTCTGCATATAGGCACAGGGCCTACAATTTTGAAGGAAAGGGGCTATTTGATTATATCCACAACCTCCCCACCCCTGCTCAACTAGTACTTATTTTATTGATCCCTGAAAGAATGAAAGGCAAAGTTGACTTTGTGGGGGATTTGAATTAAGGACATAAAGAGCCAGAAGAAGACCCCTAAGCATGTTGTCCAATCCATTAACAATTCTGCCAGCTTATCATCATCATCATCATCATCATCATAATAATAACAACAACAATCTGGTTAGTGGTATCCAAAGAAGCTGCACGTCTTCATTTGTTTAGGGAAAAACAAAAATGTTGCACAAGTCATCCAAACTATAACAAGTGACACAAAAAAGAAAAAGAAAATACCTACCATCAATAGATAATGACACATTCTTAAGCATAGTTTCAGACCAGTGAAGGATGTCATCATTTGAATTAGAAGATTGGAATAATTTCACTACACCATCCTGGTAAAAAGAATACAAAACACTTAAACATTTAGAATATTCATCTTTTGGCTGCTTTGCAAAAAAATAGCCTTCCACATTTCCAATCCGTAAATTCATACAATGACTCTAAGATTTTACTTGTTTTGTTTTCTTTAACATGGGCATGCACTTTATAGTTACCCATGTCCATGTGTTAATGAAACACCCAGCACTAAATAACATCTCATATGAGGCTCAGAGACATCCCTGCTGAGTCCCTTTAAGTAACACAATGCACATTCCATCGTCTTCATCTCAATTTTCATAACAACCATTTCCATCTTTTATTATATATCTGCTGCATTTAATATAAAATTGATCTTCTAATTTAACTATCAACATCCTGTACAAGAATCTCTCCCTCATAGCACAGGTACCTGTCAGTCCAATACCATTTGAGCCCACCCAATCAAACCACCAATATTTCCTATTTATTTTAAGGAATGTTATGAACTCTCTAATTTCAGGGAGAAACCTTCAATCCTTCAACATTAAACCAGATATATTTGGCTTAAATATTTTACCTGTTTTTAGTTTAAAACTGACCAGATCAGATCTCTCACACCTATCCTACAATGCCATTAAAATATGTAATCATATCGTTGAAATCTCAAAGCTATGAGATAATGCATGATTAATTCAAAACTATGTAAATAAACAAACATTACATTTGACAGAGCAATCTTAATGCTAAACGGTTAGTTCTTTCCTCTGTCATTGATTTACATTCTGTGACATTTGTTATAAAAATTGACTTGCATGTTGCTAAATTTTAGCAATTTATTTTTAGAATTCAATTTTTTTTTTCTTTTTCAAAACATTCATGCATACTTTATGTTGTTGTTTCTGAAGGAAGTAACTCAGCCTGCCAGTAAAACAAATAAAAACTCTGCAAAAAGATTTGGGAAAAACCTCATTTTTTTATTTAGTCACATTTGTATTTTTGTGTCAGTTACTAATTTAATCTATTCATAGCATCTTTGTTTTTCATCATCTTTTTGATTGGGATCCAGGATTGATATCAGGGAAGGCGTTAGTGCTTCTACTCACATCCTAGATTCTTCAGCCAAAAGAAGACCATTATAATGATCAACAGACTCATTCAACGTCACACCACAACTTCTAACCAATTAATTCCCCTCTTTCCCTATTCAACAGCTCCTACAACCTCCACTTCTCTGAACCAGTTACTTGTATACTAGGGTGGAGAAAAAATGCAATTTTTTGAAATTGGTAACCAAGAATCAATACTTTGTTGCAAATTAGGGTTAAAAGAAAAGTGTATAAAGAACTTTGCAGTTAAATATTCTTTGCATGCACCACAATGCAATTGAAAATGTTAAAAATCACTATTTTTGGTCGAATTTTGGATTTCATGGTTTGTAAGTCATAATCCTTAAGAGGTTGCATACCAAGTTTCAATACAATTGACTAATATCTTGAGGTTCTGCATTGACTACTAAGAGAACAGGAGCATGAACTTCTCTCTAGTGCCACTACAACAATCATTGTATGTGTATGTACATCATATGTGTGTGAAGTTTTCTGCTTTATACCTTGACTTTAGGCCATTGTATTAAAATTAATGATCATGTGAAATTTAGTGTTGTTTACATTTAGTGATGATTCATGAGCCAAAAAAGTCTCATGATATTGAATCTGCAACGGCGTTTGCAGTGGTTTGGCCATGCATGTAAGGCGTCCGGTGGGTGAACTGAGTCATGATGTCCTTCTCCCAACTCCACTTCCCAACTGGCGGAAACGCGCGGGCGGGCAGCTGAAGACCTGGGTTATGACAATCAAGGAGGACCTCTCCGTGCTCACGGGACCACAGGTGGTTGGCCTGCGTCAATGGAACCATGACTGGCTCGCTATCTCTAGTGAACTGGCGCAGGACCATCGTGCGTGGGTTGCCATGGTTCGAGATGCCTCGAGGGTGGTAAAAGAAGCCGACTCAACCCACCCAGAGTGAATGTCGCCACAAGTACAAGTAAGTAAGTACATGATATTGAATGCGCAATATTTGGTACTCCATGTGACCTTAGTGAGTGAGTTTTGCCAACTTACAATGATGTACTAAAATGTGTTTTATTTGAACAAGAAAAAGAAAAAAAATGTAGTTAAAAAAGAGTAAACAAATTGTCAAGATTATAGCAGAAAAGATAATTCTTCTTTGGCAAAAGGCATCTATCCCGTGTGTAATGATTGAGTCAGTTAAACTGAAAATCTTAAACTTTTATCTAAAGTACCAAACATTGCTAAAATCTGTGAAAAATAGAAAAAATGTGCCATCGTTTCAAAGAAAGTGCAAGGTGTTTAAAAACAATGCAACAAAAGATTTATTTGACATGTCCTGTTACAAGTGCAACTCCTTTAAAGATTGCAGTTGTAGTAGAGACAAAAAAGTACCACAGAGAGAATGAAATTTTTTACAGGATCAATGGACAAATTGAAAAATGATCATTGGTAGAATAGATCAAGCAGTATCTAAACAGAACATTCAGAGGTTGATTAGAAAGAATCAGCCAGATCATAATGGCCCTTGTACGTCAGGAAAGGATTATGAATCGATAGTGTTTTCATCTAGCAGTGAATCTGGAAATGGATCATCTGGTGAAGATAAAGATTTTCCAATTCCATTTTCCATTAAATGGACGTCAGCAAAAACATAAGTTCAAAAACACCAATCAAATGAATAAAATTCCCAGAATTAGCTTCTGCCTGTGACTGCACTGCTGCTCTTCTTACAAGTTTGTTCATCAGCGACTTAACGGGAAGTACATCTGTTGAATGTTCTTTCATTATAGACAGATCGAAAGTTAGGTGGGAACCTAACATAAATCCCTGCAGCAGGAAGGTAGGCCGTGTATTTTGATGGAAAGAAGGACACAACCCTCATTAGTGAACAAATGGAAAAAATATTTCATAAGAAAACAATTCAAGAAGAGAACATTTCATTGACTGAAGAACCTGAGTCCCATGATCTTGGGCACTTTGCTGTTAAAATGGGTTCTGTGAGAGCCATTTCCCATGGTTTGCTGAATTAATTGGAAACCAATGAAATAGTAACCAATCACATGATAGCTGTTGGTTACAATGGTACTGCAGTTAATAAAGGACCAAAAGGAGGCACCATTAGATTTTTGGAGTATAAATTGAAGAAGCCATTGCATTGGTTTGTGTGTCAGCTTCACGCAAATGAGCTTCCCTTACACCATCTTATTAACAATCTCAATGGAAAAGCTATCGGGCCTCGTGGATTTCTTTGGCAGATTGGAGCGATGTGAAACACTAAGTTGTAGTGAAATTTAATCAGATTCAAACAGACTTGCCATCAGTAGATAGAAATGATCTCAGTACTGATCAAAAATACCTTCTTGATATCCACCAGTCTATTTCCAAAGGGAAATGTTCATCTGAAAAGGCATTAACGAATTCTGGTAAAATGGCACATTCTTAATGTGCTTACAGCTGCAAATTGTATGCTACGGTTGTATGTTGCCACCAAGAATCCTTCTAACACGAGGAAATTAATTGTTGCTTACATAAAGAAAGTTTACGTGCCAATGTGGTTCACAATTAAACACAGCTCTTCCTTGGAAAATGAGGCTCTAAATGTGTTCAAGATGATTGAGTCTTTAAGAGAAATGGACCAAGTAGTACAAGACATTGTATTTCCAGTTATACAATGTAATGCTTTCTTTGTGCACTCAGAAAATATTTTACTGGCCATGATAGACAATGAATGGAGCCACATTCGAGAACTAGCATGGAGGTACATAAAACAGGCTTGAATACAGTATAAAAAGAAATCTGTGCAACCTTTCAAAGTTCCTACCCTAAACTTTGCTGCCTCAAACTACGTGGATGTAATTAACTGGCATGACACTATTGTTACTGAACCACCTCTAACACAGGCATTTTCCAATGAAGAAATTGATACCTTCATTCAACTGCGGCATTTGATGCAACTGGAAAAATTACTGTGCCACACCCAAGCTGTGGAGAGATGTGTAAAACTCGTGACAGAAGCATCATCTAATGTTTGTGGTGAGAACAGTCAAGACAATTTCATTAGGAGTTGAATCGAATCAAGAGAAAAAATTCTGGTGTTCAAGACGAAAAAAGTATTTCAAATTGAAAGGTAATACAGCAATAATCAATTAGAATTGTTTAGTTTTAGTTATTTTGAACATAACAAACAATTAGCATTATGTTGTTTTAGAAATTTTCAAAACAACAAATCTTTGACTGTTCCATTTTTTATTTGTGAGTAAAATGCTAATTTGCATCTATGAAAAAACTGAATTGGCTTTATTACTGGAACGAAAAGAAATACACTACAATGATTTGTATTATTTAGTTACATGGAATTATTTTGAACAAATTGGAAATGTTAATTATGTTTATCACCAGAATGTGTCAAGAATCAAAAACTGGTTTACATGAAATTTTATTTTAATGTGTGTTTAGTCTAGACCTCATGTAACATATTTGGTGACCTAGTATTAAAAATAATAAAGAAAACAAAGTTGAAAAATCTATTTATTTCACCTTATTTTGAAATTTCAAGCACATTGCAGAGCCTGAAGATATAAATTTTAGGGCTTCAGATTTTAACACTCTTGTTTTTAAAGGATTGCACCAAAAAAATCAATTTGTAACAATGAATGTAAAAAATAAAATGAGGAACAGCAAACATGTTATGAATTGATTTTTAGTTCATTATTCAAAATTTCAAGTCGGCTGTGGTGGAGCCTGAAGATATAAATTAAAGAACTTGAGATTTTAACACAGTTGTTTTTAAAGGATTTCACAATACAAAATATGTTCTTGAAAACATATTTTGAAAATCAGTGTAAAAAGTACCTTTTTTGCTCTACTCTATTGTCCATCCTAGCTTATTCATCTTACCTCACCCATTACTCCTACATTATACTTCTCAAGCCTTGCACTATTCTATTTAATCCTTCCACTGTAGAGTATGAATCTTTTGGACTTTCCTCCACCTAAATCAATTGATACAAGTTCAACTATACCAATATCATCAATTTCAGAAAACCTTACCCCTTCTTCCTGACTACATTTAAAATATATATATATATATATAGCCAATTTTGTCACAAGAACAATCAATGCAACATTGTTTTAGGAGATATTAAGTACAGTAATGTATTTCCATTGACATGTCATTTAGTTAGTGAGCTGAAAATACTTCAATCAACCAAGATTGTCCACAAAATTAGTAAACAAAAAACATGCAATTACCTAAATATTTTGAATGTGTGTAATAGTTTAAACAACTTACTGCGTTATGTTTATTTTTTGATGATTTCGATTTTGTATTCTGAGATGCTCCAGATGATACGGCAGTCAAACTTGGGAAGCTATTAGTGTCCCTGTTACAAAAACAAAAATAATAATAATAATAATAATGATAATAATAATAATGATGATGATGATGATTTCTTACATAGGCAGAAAGCCCTCAAATAGGAGAGAACAAGAGTTTATAATATTAATACTTTTTTAAGAACCTTATGCACAATTGAAAAATATTTTGCATGTACAAAGATGATGTTGTGGATATAAGGCAGAGAAATCCCAAATAAGTCCAGTAATAATAAGAGTTCATTCACTTGGAATCAAGACTAGCACCAACTTGAAAAACAGAGCTTAAGGAACAAAGATCTCCATTTTACTTTGTTCAAAATATTACAATAGCCAAGTAGAGTAGCAAGTGGATTTGTAGCTCTCAATACAATCACACTGTACCATGCTACAGATGCTATGTAGCACACTATCCCTGAATAAATCAAATCTATTGACCTAATTCAAAGTTAATTATCATCATTTAATCTTGTTTATGAATTGTCACAAAAATTTCTCAACAACTGCACAGACGAACAGTAATAATGTTAGGGAAACAAACTGAAAGACAGTGAGGTAAGTATACAAACAAGGAGACAGATTTGAAGATAGATACACCCGTGTGTGTATATACACACACATATCATCATCATTTGACGTCCACTTTCCATGTTGGCATGGATTGGAAAGTTCGACTGGGGTCTGGGAAGCCAGGAGGCTGCACTGGGCTCCAATTTGATCTGGCAGTGTTTCTACAGGGTATGTCCTTCCTAACGCCAACCACTCTAAGAGCGTAGTTGTTTGTCCATGGACCAGATATCTCAAGAACCACATATTCACACACCTTTACATGCACACACTTAACACACTCAAACATATATAAGTAGGGTGTGTAAGATATTTGAAGAAATACTTTTTTGGGTCATTGCTGCATTTTTGCTCACTAATCTTTTGTTTCAGAAAATATTAATGGCACTTACTCAAGAAATGAAGAGGCATGCTGTTATTCTGGTTATAAAGGCTGAGCATAGTGGTTTAGAAATATTACAATTTTTAAAAGTTACCAGATCTTTCGTCTACAAAGTTCATAAGGAGTTAGAGACTGAAGATGGAAATGTATTACCACTTTCAAAGCATAAAAAACATTCTAAACACTCTGAAATCATCAGAACACCTGAATTTATTCAGCAACTTCAACAGACCATTAATTACAATCCCAGAAAATTCATGAGGTCAATAGCAAAAGATCTTCATGTGTCAGAAGGAACAGTCAGAAATGTTGTCCACGAAGACATCAGATACAAGTCTTATATGATAAGGAAAGGTCAATATACGTCAGAAAAGCTGAAGAAAATCATTACATCAGATCTAAAAGGCTCTTAAATAAACTGAAAAATCCAGCAGAAGAAATTTGATTTGGTTTTTCTCAGACAAGAAAAACTTCATCTAAGATCAAAAAGTTAACAGAAGAAATAACAAATGGTTATATGCAGACCTTTCTAAAGTTGCAAGGGTTATGCTTACAAACTTTCCTGCAACTTCCATGGTTTTATGGGTTGAAGGATGTGATGCTTCCTTACTTCTTTCGACAAGACCTTAATTAAGTCTGCTGGAAATAATTATTAGGCCCTGGATAGACAGTGTATCCATATAGAAGTAATTATTGAAGCTGAAGGTGGCTTTATTGAATAACATTATAGAAAAGAAGGTCTATTCCTACCCTCATTATTATGTAAGTTTTTTTTTAATCTTTTCTCTTTCATCAGCAGATCAAGGAATTAATTTTTTGTAACTAAACACTTTGAAACTTCAGACACTGGTAGAATGTGTCATATAAAACATTTTTTACTCTTAGCATTGTGGAAAAAGGTTTCTATTTCCAATGTTATTTTGTGTTAAAGTTGTCGTATTTTGGTAATTTCAACCAATCAATGACGTGTATTCAGCAGAATAAAATTACTGCTGTTGTTTGTCAAGAACAACTTCCAGCGATCAGAAGTGGTGGTCAGAGAATTTCTATGACTTCACCAGCCCTAATTTCTGGCTTCCGAATTCCCGATTGTAATCGCATGGATTACTATATGTAGCGCATGGTGAAAAAATAAATCAACCCTTCTGACTGCAACACCAAGGCCAAGCTGGTGGCAAAGATCCGGGAAACTTTCCAAGATCTTGCTAAAGATGCAGTGAGGAACACATCTGCCAGGTTCTAGAAGGTCTTGAGGCCATGGTGGAAGTTCAGGGTGCCTACTTTAGAGAAACTTATTTCCCCAGCCGTAAAAGAATATTGTTTTCTTTCCTTTTATGCAAATTGTCAAATTTAACTCAAACATTATGTATATACACACACACAAGTAACTGAGACATTTGGTGATATAGTGTGCTTGAGAAGACCCATCAAGCCACGTGAAATTGTAGTTGTGGCCAATGCCAGTGTCATTTATGTAGCAGTGCTGGAGGCATGTAAAAAGCATCCTTTGAAAATTCAGCCTCACGGAGGCAGTGACAAGTGACCAAGACCATTGGCAATATGCTGTTTGAGAAGATCTGTCAAACCAAGTGAGATCGCAGTCATGGCTGGTACCAGTGGCATGTAAAAGCAACCACTAAACTCTCGGAGTGGGTGGCATTAGGAAGGGCATCCAGCCATAGAAACCATGCCAAATCAGATTGGAACCTGATGCAGCTACCCAGCTTACCAGTTATCAGTCAAACTGTCCAACCCATGCCAGCTTGGAAAATGGACATTAAATGACACATATACACACACACACGTGTGTGTGTGTGTGTGTGTGTGTCATGGCTGTGTGGTGAAGCATACTTCTCAACCACATTAAGGTTCAGCCCCACTGAGTGGCAACTTTTGCAATTGTATTCTATTATAGACCTACAGTGAGCAAGTCTTGCAGATGGATATAGTAGGCAAAAACTGAAAGAAACATGTGGTGTGTGTGTGTGTAAGCACTTGTGTCTTGACATCAATGATATTTGTAAATAAGCATCACTATCATACAAGCAATATTTTTCATTCCCCATGTAAACATGTCTGTTAGTTTCATTAAATCTGTGCCAACACAGAATAGACGATGATGACAGTATGGCGTGTGTGTACACATGCAAATACACACATTCATTAAACATCCAGTTTCCTACACCAGGAAGGGTCAAATGGATAGTTACTTCACTATGCACATCCCATCTCCAACTCTTCACTGTAAGGGACACAGAGTGACCAGTTATAATATCAACCAAAAAATTAAAACATCATTACCATTTCACTCATGCAATGAAGAGTGAAATAATATTCACACACCTTTACATGCACACACTTAACAGATTTCCTACAGTTTTCTGGAAAAATACACTAACATGGCAAAAAATAATCTGATGCTAGAGCAGAAGATACCTACAGAGCTACGCAACAGACCCAAACCATGAGGACACCCTTATGTCTGCACTCCTCCATACATACACTTTCTCTGTTTAACTTTTCTCCTTATATTGTTTTTATTACCTCCGTCTTACCAAAGGTGGAGGTATCGTTTTCAGTCATGCTTGTTTGTTTGTTTGTCCATGGACCAGATATCTCAAGAACCACACAAACTGGCATGAATTGATTAGATTTTGGGATCAATTCAATACCAAACAAGGATTCTAGATTATTTTTCCTGCTCTTTTACTTAAATTTTGAGAGTGGTCGGGTTCATTTTTAGTATTTTTGTGAGAACAGTCGAGTTTATTTTAGATTTTCCCATTTTAAAAATCATCCCTGGCTAATCATTGAGACGAAGTTGGTGTTGCTTTGGCGTTAGTTTGCGCTCTCTGAGTGCTCGTTATTTTTTTGTTACTCCTTTCCTCTTATCATTTCTTTTCCCTCTCTAACTACTTTTCTAATATCTTTGAAAAGCTGCTATCAACAAACAGGGAATCCCCTTCAACCTTTAACATTTAAACAGGCCATATCCAGCCCAGATATTCCTACTCTCACACCTACCCTATGTCATTCTAAAAGTAAACAACAATGACATAATCAAAATCTCAAAGCCATGAAATAATGCATGATTAATTCCAAACAATGAGAATAAATAAGCAGAACATTTGACAAAGAAATCTGAATGGTAAAGAGTTATGAGAGATTAAGAAGATCCGGCAAGAGAAATGAGACCATAACCATGGCCTAGGCCAGTGTCACAAAGCCGCCCCATTTAAGAGTACCCTTGAATCAACAGGCGATATGCTTTGCTTGGGAAGACCTGTTGAGTCAAGTGAAATTGTTGTCATGGCTGTTGCCAATACTGCCCAACTGGCATCCGTGCTGGTGGCACGTAAAAAGCACCATTCAAGCGTGGTTGATGCTAGTGCCGGTGGCACATAAAAAGCATCTACTACACTCTCAGAGTGGTTGGCATTAGGAAGATCATCCAGCTGTAAAAACCTTGCCAGATTAGATTGGAGCCAAGTGCAACCTTCTGGCTTGCCAGTACTCAGTCAAACCGTCTAACTCAAAGCAGATGTTAAACGAGGATGATGACGATGATATATATATATATATATATATATATATATAGCTTTAACAACCACAGCAGGACACTCAAACTAAGAGGCCTAAGTACCTAAAGTAACAAATGAGTAGCACAGGACAAACGGCCACCTACTTCTTGTTGCCCAGTACAAGGTCTCGAAATGTAACACTTCCGAGAATGGTCCTGCCAGCTGCTGTCCAATCATGTATCCCTTACTGCAGCTTGTGACTGATGACCCAGATTAATGTAGTGCTTTTCTCTTGTCCTTTTTTCATCAAAACAACCAAGGAAGGAATGTGTAAAAAAATATCAAGTATCAATTTGTTGGATCATTCTCTCTTCCACAATGGACTTCAATACAACAATAGTTTTACTAGTGTCTAATTCTAACAGATTGTGTTCTACCTGGAGATAAAAATCTCAATATTTATATCAAGCTATCTCTGCTGACTATTGTAGACTTTACAGTTCAACTTCTTTCTAAATTTATATGGTAGCAAGCATTCAGAAAACACACCATAGTTTAACTGACAAACTTCATTTTCCCTCAAGATATAAGGGTTGAACAGCAGAGATAATTTCACCAGTGTGGGGAGGCTTTTAAAGGACATGGGGACTGTCCCTCAACTTATAAAAATAAAATTTTTTAAAAAATGGAACACTCAGGCAGAGCTAGAGAGTGCTAGGAGAAGAGTGGGAGACACGGGCAGAGAGTGTCACAGACAAGCAGACAGTGTTAGAGACAGGCAGACCAGAAACAGATAGATGGTGTCAGAGACAAGCAGAGAATGCCATAGACAGAAACACATTGCAAGTTAAAAGTGAACAGAGCTAGAGACAAGCCAACATATCTGACAGACAGATAGACAATACCAGAGACAGACTGACATTGTGTATCTGAAACAGACAAATCATACCAGAGACAGATGGACAATGCTAATCACAGAGAGAGAGAGAGAGAGTGTGTGTCACAGACAGGTGGATAATATCACAGACAGACAATGCTAGATGGAGAGATACATTATATGGATAATAGTGTACTTACAGTGTACTATTCTTTGTAGGAGAGGGCTGTTTTTTATTATTTTTCTGAGTCTCCCACATAGAGCTGGCACTGGTCTTGTTTCCCTGTATTTGCCACGGACCTTCCGAGCCCCAGTTGGAGGTAGGAGATGTTGAGACAGGAGCTGCTGAGCCCCATACAGCAGAACTTCCAAGAGGATGAGATGACTAGAAATTATAAGGTTCACTTTTAGTATTAATGAAAAAGATGAGCAGAAAAGCATGAGAGAGAGAATAAATTAACTATGTTTAAGTGATATAAACTCTATCTTCCAATCAATATATGTGTGTAATACAAACAAATATCAATTAAAATGTGAGATGAGATTTCAAAAACATTTGTAAGCAAATGTGTACATGAGAGAGAGAGGGAGAGAGAGAGAATGCATCAAAGAGGAAAGCCTGCCAGCAATGAGAGAGTGTGATAAAAAGAAACAGTATAATGTAATGCATACGTCATATGTGCATCATATAGTTAGAGAAGTCTAGCTTTACAGTATGAGGAGAAAGAGTTAACGAGATAATATAAAAAGGCTGCCATATATAAAATAAAGAAACTAAAAGTTCATCATGGAAATAAACTGAATGAATGATGGGGAGACAGAAAGAGAAAGAAGAAATATAGTAGATTCTAAAGCCTACTTTAGGAACTTGTGTTTGTGCAACTGGCTTCTTCTTCTCTTCTTCAAGCTGTTTCGCTTGTTCTTGCTGAATTTCTAATAATGATTTCGCACTGGATTTACCCACAACAATTCTAGAGAAGAAAGAAAAAAGTATAAAATTTAACATTTCTGTTAAATTAGCTATAGTGTCGAGACTTTAAAAATAAATTTTTCACAGCAGGTTTTCTCTTCTATATGCAGAGTGAAAGGAATAGAAACAGTAGCATATTAGAAGGAGATTTAATTACATTGATCATCGTATTCAACTGGAACTTATTTTATTGACTCCCAAAGGAAGAAAGGCAAAGTTGACCTTGGTAGAATTTGAACTCAGACCATAGCAATGGGCAAAATACCACTAAGCATTTCATCCAGCATGCTAACAATTCTGCCAGCTCACCACCTTAATAAGACTGAGCTTATTGTATGCAGTGCTCAGGTGCACTACAACTTGTTGGAAGAGATTAAAAGAGGGGACAGGAAGCAGACATTAAGTGTTTCAATAAAATTCTAAAATAATCAAGAACTGGTTTTGTTGTAAAATAACTACATTTATGATATACGATAATGTTACTGTATTCCAACACAACAAACACTTCTTATTTATTAATGAAATTTTATCTCGAAACTCCTCTACTTACAGGTAAATTCAATGAAATATAGAATTTATTAAAATTTTATTTCAATATTATTATATAAAATAAATCATAAAGTCAATATTAGACTGGATTATATAACACAACTATAGTACAGAAGAAGGATTGTGCACATTATTGGATTTTAATTTGTATATAAAACCAATGCCCCACAAAGATAAAATATTGTTTTACATGTGGATGCACTGCAAAGGCACATGGTTTGGGGAGTCAACTCACAATAATAAGATCGTGAGTTTGATTCCTGGCAGTGTACTGTGTGCTTGAGGAAGGCATTTTCTTTCTCATTGCTCCAGTCCACTCAGCACTGCTCATTTCATAAATACATTCTCTAATAACAAATAACAGGACAATTTTAAAAAAAGGAATCTAGATGTGAAAATAAAGATTGTTGAAGTAATAAGAGAGACAAAAGGAATGTAGAGTTTGACAATGGGAAAGTAATTCAAAAGTAATAATACAAGAGAAATGAGAAACAAACTTGTTATTGGCCCAGATTTTTGTTTGCTGTGTGTGTGCTGCCGCAGCTTGCTGTTGCTGCTGCTGCTGCTGCTGCTGTTGCTGTTGTTGCAATTGTTTAGCTTCAGCTTTTCGTTGGTTCTGCAAATAATAACAATAAAAATAGTAGAGAAAAGGGAACATTTTCACTTTGAAGAGTATGGTGTCATCACAAAATAAAACAAAGTCTATTCTTTAATGTCAAAACTTTTAACAACACATATTCGTCAAATTATTAAACACCCACCATCACAACCTGTCATTTTAGTCAGCATTTTGACTCTTAATACTCTTGCCCTTGTTTTTAATCTACACATAAAGGAGATGTGTATATAGACAAAAAAACTGTATATAGCTGACAGTTTCACATGTCTTATGAAACTAGGGACCTGCACCTGGAAAAGACCTCTCTATGACACACACCCAGGGCAACATTTTTCCTTTTCTATTTATTTATTTTTATTTCATTATTTATTTGAAGAGTAGTCATTGTTTTCCATGCACAAAGATTGCTTTTACCACATCACCAAAGCTGTTCAAGGGAAAGGCAAGGCCTGATACAGCTTCACACCAAGTATTGCTGTTGGAAGTGAAAGAACTGCAACAAATACAAGGCATCCTGACAAACCCTAACAAATCCAAACAACATAACAGCACAAAACAAGGTAAAAAGGGATCTCAGTGTTGTCATGTGAGGTGTTCAATCCAATGCCTTAATGACTCTACCAATAACAAGTGCAGCGACTTCTGTTGCTAAGATATGTTGAAATAAAATTTGGAGCAATTTAGTACATTTAATGCCTTCCTTAATATCAATGCTGTGTGTCCATTATCAACACAGGAATACTAGCTTAGCTTCTAAGAGCAGATTCACATCAAACGGGAACAACCTACTAGACTAATTTCCAGGTAATATCATCGATAGATGAAGGGATACTACAATGAACATTACATATCAATGTCCAAGTCCTGCTGTACTATGAGCAACCTCACGGCAGAGCACCCCCCCTACACATACACATTCCAGGAGACTACCATTCATATCCTCCCAGTTCCTGCTGTATGCTGCTAATAACAATGTCTAGCAACAAGTGCCAGGACCCTATTGAGTATCTCAGAATATCACAAACTCTGAATTATGAACCAATGAAGATTCATCCAGCTTATATAAATAATGACCAGCACCTTCAGCCCTTTCAAAGCCAACAAGTGTTTTCCTGTGGTGATTTACCCCATGCATGGTTTTTCTGGAACAGATTATTTAAGTCCATAGTGATCATAGCCAATACACATCAGTTACAATGACTGAATTCTAGCAATGTTTGTGATGTGGGAAAGATCAACTTATTTACGAATGATCTTCATATTTAGAGACTTTTACTATCTGAGAAGTGATTACAGAGAAGAGAATATCAATTCCATACAGGCAGAAAAGACCCAGCATGAATACTATGAAAGATAAAATAATATCATTGAAATAAATTCACTCTGGTATATACCTGGTACTTATTGATCCCAGAGGAACAGATGGTAAATTTGATTTGGGGGTGCAAGGTTCAATTCAGAGAGAGACAAAATTTCAAAATAATTACTCAGTCACTTCACAGTTTCACCAATAATACCAACAAGAATACACACAGCACACTTTAGAATATACTCACTTCTTTTTTCCGTTCAATTTCTTCTTGTTGTTGAATTTCAGCAAGGGAAATGGTTTGACTTTGAGATAGGTTAGTAGCAGAGGAATTATTTTTGGCCCAGTTGGCACCAGCAGGGAGCTGTTAAGTAAAACAATGACATCATCATATTAAAGAATATAAATACAGGAGTGTGATATACTAACAGGAAGTCAAAAGAGAAAAGACAACAGGCAATATTGCAGCAAGAAAAGAATTAAACAACAGCAAATGGCTGAACATAACAGTACGAATGCATGTGTGAGCAACTGTAAGTGTACAGGTAATAGATGAAAATGTCTGCATGCTTCAATGAAGAAGAAGAAACAAGGAAATAAAACAGATCATCATTGTCATTTAACATCCATTTCTTATACTGGCATGGGTTGGACAGTTTCACCAGAGCTGGCAAGCCAGGGAACCACATCAAGCTCCAAGAGGCTACTTTGACATGATTTCCAGGACTGGATGCCCTTCCTATCACCAAGCGCTTTACAGAGTGTACTAGATACTCTTTACTTGGTGCCAGTTACTAGCAGTCACCAAAGAATTTGCAAGACAAGACCTCTCAACTGAGGGAGGGAGTAGTATAGAGGTAGGTGGCTTTCAGCCAGATGACGAGAGGTTAAAGGATGACAGACAGAAACAGGTGTCTTGCTATGAGGGAGATATGTGGTCACCCCAGCTGGAAGAGAAAGAGGAAGGTGGTGTAGATATGGTAGGGTATACCTATTTCTTTATTACCCACAAGGGGCTAAACACAGAGGGGACAAACAAGGACAGACATAGGTATTAAGTCGATTACATCGACCCCAGTGCGTAACTGATACTTAATTTATCGACCCCAAAAGGATGAAAGGCAAAGTCGACCTTGGCGGAATTTGAACTTGCAACGTAACGCAGACGAAATACCGCTAAGCATTTGGCCCGGCGTGCTAACGTTTCTGCCAGCTCGCCCTCAAGTTACAGGAAGGGAAATAAAGAGAAGTGGTAAGAGTAAGAAAGCTGACAGAGAGTGAGAGGTGAGTGGTAAAGGGAGAGAAAGAAATGCAAGGAGTGGGGAAAATGGTTGGAGAGGAAAATAGCAGAAGGAGGTGACGGTTAGGGAGGTAATAGGGGGCACCAAAGATGATGTGAAGGGAGTTGAGGTAGTGTGTGCAATAGAAATGTTCAGTGCTAGATATATGCAGATGGAAATGGTTGGAGACAGATAGAGGTAATGGAGTAAGGGCTGCTGCTCGCAAAATGAGGGGATATACTCAGAAAAGGGCATTCAGTGTAAAATCAGATGGTAAGAGACAATACTGAGAAAGAGAGAGAAAAAAGAAAGGGTTCCAGGAAGGGTGAGGTGCACAGGAACAATAGAGTTACTCAGGTGCTGGAATTAGCAGAAGGGATCAACACATCTTTCATTGCCATAAACAAACAAAAGAAAGAAATTACTTGTATTTTGGCCAGCTGTTCCTTCTGTTGCTGCTTCACCTTGCGTAATGCCTCATGTTGTTGTTGCTGCTGTTGCTGCAGCCGCTGCTCCTGCTCTTGTTTTCGCTGCTGCTCAAGTTGCTGCTGTTTCTTCAGTTCTTCTTGTTCCTTCTGTTCCTTCTGCTTACGCAACTGTTCCTGGTGCTGTTGTTGTTTTAGAATATCTTTCTGCTTCTGAGCCTCCTGCAATTGTTGCTTGCGTTGCTCTTCCTGCTGTTGTTTACGTTGCTCTTCTTGCTTACGTTGCTCCTCCTGCTTGCGCTGGTCTTCCTGTTTACGTTGCTCTTCCTGCTTGCGTTGCTCCTCCTGCTTGCGCTGCTCTTCTTGCTTGCGTTGCTCCTCCTGCTTGCGCTGTTCCTCTAGTTCTTGTTGCCTCTTCTGTTGCTTCTTACGTTCCACCTCTTCTTGCTGCAAGAAACAATATAATAATAGCAATAATCCTTTCTACTATAGGCACAGGCCCGAAATTTTGAGAGAGGGAACTAGTTGACCCCAGTGATTCACTGGTACCTATTTTATCGTCCTTTAAAGGATGAAAGGCAAAGTCGACCTCAGTGGAATAACTTAAAATGCAGTGAGGGGCGAAATACCACTAAGCATTTCATCCAGTGTGCTAACAATTCTGCCAGTTTGCCACCTTAAGTATCACCAACTTCATAATAATAAAACAAAGTCAGCAATTCCATGTGGCCATACCTATCACTAGTTATCAAAACAATTAGATGATGTTGGTGAAATGATGGGATGTTCAGCACAGAGAAGCTGAAAGTATAGTTATTCCCATCAATCTTCTTTGTTTCATTTTTCTTAACCAGTTTACACAGATGAAAATGATATCAAGAGATTAAACTCTTGATTATGCTGCCAATTCCAGAATCTTTTGGAAACCCCACTATCCCCTCAAATTCAAACATACTGCAAAAACAGAAACCAAAATATTCACCTGCACTAACTTTCCCTAGTCACAACACAAATTATGCTGTGAACCTGTGTACAAACTGTTGAAAAATTTACAAAGGAGTTTTAGATTTATTTTTCAATGCGAGTATGACTTGTGTGTTATAGAAATGAGGAAAATTTGTAAAACTTGTTGGAGCAATTTTATTTACTTTATTTGCAGTACATTATTAATAATCACTCAAAGTAAGCTTGGTAAGTAATATTATATACAGTTGACAGAGCTAACAAAATTCACAACCGGGTTAAACACTGTGCCTTTATTATTATCATTTTAACCCTTTTGTTACCAACCCAGCTGAAACCAGCTCTGGCTCTGAGTGCAAATGTATTGTTTTCATAAGTTTTGAATCAAAATCTTCCACCAAACCTTATGTTCCTAACACCAGCTTAATGATAACTAAGTTACTTTACTTGATTCTTTGTTATATTTAAAATTAATTGAAAGAGACACAGAGCATCTCAACAGAAATAGGGTAACAAAAGGGTATATTTTTATAACATCAATAAGCTTTTTATTTGTGAAACTATGCACCCATATGTTTTTGTGATAGTTAAATAAATTATAAGTTTTAAAAATATTTCATTTTAACATTCAAAATCATTGAATGGCATTTCATTTGTTTGCTCTTTTCTGTTTCTAACTTTCATCATCCAACTAGCTTATTACAATCAGAAAGTGAGAATCATTTGGAGGTGAGAATCCAACCAATTCTATAAACAACTGATATTATTTTCTTGACATGGAAGGGATGAAACGTAAAATTTAACTCAGTGAGGTTTTTCAATAATATAAAAGAACATTGCAAAACATCTTGCCTGGCACACAACTAGATTTGCCATCTAAGATGTAAAGACATAAAAGAAAACAAGTAAAGCAGCATAGTAGAGGAAAACTGAGCCTGCAATCTAGTTTCAATTCCAAATTCTAACTATCATCATTTAACATCTGTTTTCCATGCTGACATAGGTTGAACGGTTTGACTAGAACTACACCAGGAGCCACACCTGACTCCATTAACTGTTTTGGCCTGGTTTCTATGACCGGATACCCTTCCTAATATCAACCACTTTACAGAATGGACTCGGAGTTTTTTTACATGGCACTGACACAGGTACTTTTTACGTGGCACAAGCAGGGGTGGATGGGCCTTCTAGGGTACAGCAAGATGCCAGATATCTCAATATTTCTTTGATTTACACATCCTCCAATAAATAAACTCTTATTTCCTTAATAAGGCCCATTAAGTTTGGATGAATGCATTTATCTTAATGAAAAATTTTAAATAGAGCAATAATTAAATGAGTTTAAAAAACAAAAACCTGTTGCTTCTTCAACTCTTGTTGTTTCAAAGCTTCTTGCAGTTTCAGCTCAGATTTCTTTTGTTCTTCCTTAACTTTTTTCTCTTTTTCAAGCTGCACCTCTTCCATGTGCTTCTGTGCATTCTTCAGTTTAACCTCTTCTTGTTTCCTCAGTTCCTCCTGCTTTAATTTCTCTGCTTTTTTCCATTCTTGGTCAGCATATATCTTCTCCTGCCGCTTACTTTCTTCTAATTTCTGACAGAGAAACAGGATAATACAGAATGTATCAGATGTAAATAAAATGGAACCCATCTTAAGAAAAAGGAGTAATATTCAGAATCTTTTCACTATTCATTCCTTTTAAAGTCTGTTTTTAACCAGCTGACAAAAAGTGGACAAAGGCATCATTTTACAGCCTCATACCCCTTCCTCTTACTGACTTTTACCCGATTTGTTAACTAAGGGACTTTTATTCTATTTGTTTCAATAAGGAATTGTCAACAAATGTCACTAATTGCAGGAATTATATCAGATATTCTGATTCAGTAATTTTTGTCTAAAGTTCAACATGGCCAAATGAACAAAGTCTTCCAATTCTAACAATTAGATCTTCAGTCCTCCTTAAATGTAGAAGTATGCAGTGCTCTACCTTCAGTGTAGGAAATGTAATCGCTTCTGATCCTGCCCACTGTCTCCATGACAGAATTGCAAATCTTCACTTCATACAATGTTTTAAATTTCCTTCTTTTCTCAGAGATAAACAAGAGAGATTGTGCTTGTGCCTCCTAACAGAGAAGAGAGGGGGTTCTACAACAACAAATTCACAAATTCCTTTGGAAATCAGGGGCTCCCATCTTCTTGCAAAAATTCAAAAGCACCAAAGTAGTTGGTATTAACCCATTAGCATTTAAGCTGACCATATCAGGCACAAATGTTCTAGCTGTTCTAGGTTCAAACCATCTAGATCCAGCCTCTCACACCTATCTTACAATGTCATTCTAAAAATTAACAATTACATCATTGAAATCTCAAACCTATGACATAAAGCAAGATTAATTCAAAACAGAACATTTGATAGCGTAATCTGAATGTTAAAGTGTTAACAATAAGCCTTTAATTATTTTTAATATGAACATTTTCTTTAAGTATTACTGATGTCTGAAAACAAGATATGGAAACACTGACCACAAACTTCCATCAAAATGGATATTGCTTTTAAGGTAATAACATTGAAACAACCCTGTTAGTGGTTGAATAACCATTTATTTTACTTTAAATTATTTCAATTCTCTCTCCTTCCATCCTTTTCTCTAATTTCCAATGATAGTAAAGGCAACCATCATAGCAACTTAAATCACTGTTCATAGTTGAATTTTAAAAATTAAGTGAAAACTACACCCACTGTTGAAATATCTATCAAATAGGGGCAGGGAGAGCCTCACCCCAACTACAGAAAAAGATTTCTTACCAATTGCAACTCATGGTTTTTCTTCATTTCAAGCTCTTCTTTCTGTCTCCTAATTTCTTCCTTCTCCCTCTCAAATTCTTCCTTCTCACGCCGTAACTGTTCTTCCTGTCTGCGTAGCTCCTCCAACTTACGCAGTTCCTCTTCCTTTCGCTCTTTCTCTTCCATCTCCTTCCGTTCCATCTCTTCGTGTTCCTAGACATAAACATAGTACAACAAATTGCAGAGTGTATTATTTAAGTGATAGGAAACCTGCTCAGCAATGAACAGATTTAGCAATATTGTGACATGTTTTTCATAAGTAAAACAAAACTACTTTATATGCGGAGTTAAAGAACCTGAGATACACTTGGGTTCTATTTATTTTTAAATGTATTTAACCCTTTCGTTACTATATTTCTGACCAAAATACACGTAATCATAAATTTAGTCTGGTTTCATTAAACAACTATAACTTTTTTATTTATCAATATATTAACGGGAATTTTGGAAGATAATTTAATGAAATGTTCTCAACCAATTCTATACTATAATTTTTGTCACAAAGTGACTCTAATTGCAGGTAGATACAGGTAAATTCAACAAAATATAAAATTATAAAAATTTTGTTCAAACATCGCTATAGAAAATGGGTTATTAGCTAATATTCAATTGGGTATACAAGAAAATTTTATGATAGAATTTGTTATTCTGGGTAACTTTCTGATACCTACAATAATATTTATGGCAAAATAGTCTTAATTTCATTTAAGGTTATGGGAAACCACAAAGTATCCTTTCTTTCGCTTTGTTTATGTTTAGCGTAACGGTTCGTTTTCGCCGTAATGTGTTCAAATAGACTCATTCGAAAAAGTAAAAAGAAATAGTCTAAGGCTTTACTCTTCTGGGAAAGTCTGTGGCTTGCTCCAGTTTCTTCAGAAAAATCACCGAAAGAAACAGTTTTAAAATTTTCACTCCATTCAGGTGCCAATTCATTTTCTTTATCGCTGTCGGAGCTCTCGGATTCACTGTTTTCACTTTCGGAAAATGAAACATCAGATTCATTATCAAATACCACATGCTTTTTTTTTTTCAGTCATAGAGTTAGATTTATGAAGATCTTCAGTAGAAAATCCTTCGAATTCTGACTCGCTGCTTGATATAATGAAATTCGTATCCATTTTTTGTCAGAATTACAAATTTTGAAAACACAATAGGAACAAATTTCGGAAAAAAATCTCCCAAAATTCCCGGAATTAAAATTACACTTCGATTTTTGTACAAAGCTGTAGTTGAACACTTTATGAAGTATAATACGTATTTTCACGAATGTACTAAAGAGATTTCCTCTGATATTCTCATTTAAATATGAATAGGTAAATTCGGGCGGTTTTGGGCGGCTTGGTCACATTATGCAAAATTTTTTTCGGACGGTTTCGGGCGGTTTGGTAACGAAAGGGCTAGTGTTGAATACTAACAAACAATAACTTGATATTGTGATTTGTACGGAGTTATGCAATTGACTGTAACACATTGTCTGGTAAAGCTGGTTTGTGGCTAGTCGCAATAAAGGTAAAACTTGTTAAGAACAATTATTATCCTATTTTAGAACAATATCCATATTCTAATGACTGACTAAGTAACTAAGAAATCTCAATTAATGATAGTATTTGCAAAAAGGAAAGAGAAAGAAAAACTTATTCATACCTGTACATTGATAACTTTTCCTGGAGGAAGCTCACTTGGAAGTGGTAAACCTGCAGGCGGCCCTGTAGGGGCCAAATCCCAAACACTTGTTGGCTGTGACCAGTTATCTGATAAATAAAAGAAGTATTAAGCATTTGACCAAAAGTTGAAATTCGTTTTTGTAGCAGAACAAAGGTATCAGACAATTCAGTAAAAGGGTTAGATAATGAATAAAGTGCATACAAGATATGACAAGCTTCATTCTGCTCATAGGCCATACAAGACATTCCACTGCAACATGATAATCATTGTGAATATACTATGGTACTAGAGCAGAACTACAGCATAGAAGTACCTAACTGAAAACTTACAAGTAATACAAGTTTATCACTGTAGGTCCAATACATAGATGAGAGCTGAATTACTTTGATCAGTGTTCTAGCATGGTTATTACAACATCAATACGAAACACATAGTCCTAAGATTTAGTGCTTAAAACATTTCTTATTCTATAGATAGTAGGAAATTTGTAGAGAAGCTGCTATATCTAACAGACAAATGACTGCTAAAAAACTTTCTTGATAATGGAATTGCTTGTCAACAAAGCTCAGACCCTATTCTACACTGCACTCTTCTACTACACAGTGGCGGAGGACAACAGTGTGCAAATTATTTGGTTGAATTTATATTTTTTCATACAGAACTTATTGTGAAATCTTTCATTATTGCAGACATATTTTGAGGGAAGTTGCAGTCCAAACCAGAATCTGAACCCAGAGAAGTAATGAATATTATTCTATTTTGGCATTAGTCATGGTTACTCCAGCTGTTCACCCATGTTTGGTTGAATTTCTTCACTTTAACATTCAGAGCACTGAGCAGAAATCACTTTGCATCAATTCAGTTATGTAATGCTCTGTTTTAATTAGACAGTAGATAACCCTGGTCCATACCAGAACCAATATCCCATTCAATGATGAGTGAATGCCTGCTATGTTTGCAATGCAGTGACCACCCTGCAAAGGGGTTCGTCTCAAGGAGTCCAAAGCCATGTCACTGTACAGAATGCTGGATGTGGAACAATGCTATCCACAAGCACTATGCCCCGGGCATCCCACACCAGCAAGTGTGACAACACAATGGTCCATGTGAGAGCAGAACCACACAATGGCCTGCAACAGCCTGTGCATTGAGCACAGGCCAGTTACAATGAAAGCGGCATCAGATTGGTAGAGTGTTGGCAGCCATGCCAGGAGGCTGTGCCCATGAGCCAAAGGCAACCATGCATGTTAAATGGCCAACCACTGGTGTAGTGACGAGAGGTTGTACACCTTGTAAACCTGCAGAGGATGGTGAATCACCACAGACCTAGATTTTCCAGGGCTGCCAAGAACACTCCAGATACTTCACAAAGTATGGTACTGAACAGGCACCGTATCCATATCTCTGGATAAGCCAATTACAGGAATGAAGTCCTTTGTGAAAAAGAGCAAACTCTTTCCCATGGCTCCCAGCAATGTTTCAAGTTAACTTGTATTGATGCTGCTTTGCACAACTGCTGGCTTCAATGATGGATGCACCAGGAGTGCTTTGTATTTCCACAACCAGACAAGCACTCACTAAGTTCAGATCAGTAATATTAGCCAGATTCCCTTCTGATGTAAGGCCAGCAGCTGAATGATTCACATTCATTCAATTAATCATCAGATGACAGATCTAGCTCCTTTCATGGAAGCTTTCACCCACTAAATCGCTGTTCACACAGAACTCTCCTCTACCACATAATTCCAGGTTTAGTCCCACTGCATGGCAACTTGGGCAACTATCTTCAACTATAGCTCAGAGATGACCAAAGCGTTGTGAGTGGATTTGGTAGGTGGAAACTAAAAGCCCATCATATGTGTGTGTGTTCATATGCTTACATTTCCTTGCCTTCAAATCAAGTGATAGCTGCACACAAGCATCACTATCATACAAGGAGTGTTACTCATTTCCAATACTCTGTGGAAACATGGCTGACAATGAGGATATATTAGCTTGCTTGGAAACAAAGGAGAGTTAGCAACTAGAAGGGCATTTTTCTGTAGAAAATCTGCCTCAATAAACTCAGTCCAATCTATGCATGCATAGAAAAGTGAATATTAAAATGAAGATTTTGATGGCCTTATTATTTGAATAATAATAATCCTTTCTATTATAGATACAAGGCTTGAAATTTTGGTGGGAGTGGGGTAGTTGATTGCATCAACCCCAGTGCCCAATAGGTACTTACTTTATCAACCCTGAAAGGATGAATGGCAAAGTTGACCTCAGTGGAATTTGAACTCAGAATATAAAGGCAGACGAAATGCCACTAAGCATTTTGTCCAGAGTGCTAATGATTCTGCCTGATCACTGCCTTAGTTTTTTATTAATAATAATAATAATTTTCTCTGTACTGTTCCAATTTTAGCATATGTACTGCCAAGGCTATAATAATAATGTTCCAAATTTTGGTGGAAGTTCATCAATTTTAAGGGATGGAGAAAGTCAATTACAATGACCCTAGTGCTTAAGTGGTACACCAAAAGACTGAAAGATAGATTTGAATTCAAAATGTAAAGAGCAGAAAGAAATGCAGTTAAGCATTTTGCTTGACATGCTAGCAAATCTGCCCAACCACTGGGTTGCAGTGGCAGCAGCAGCAGTAGTAGTAGTAGTAGTAAGGATAATAATTTGCTGTTGTCGTGTTTATGAATATAATTAGATTTTTGTACATTAATGCAATGTTTCAGGCATTAGACTGTGGTCATACTGGGACACCACCTACCTTGCAAAATATTTTTTTTCCTTAACTACACCTAATATTTGAGTCTCAAAGAAAAGATTACAGGGTCAGTCTACTTTTCACCAGTTTTGCTGCCTCATCAATCATTTACTGTCCAGTTTTTCATGCTTACATGGATCAGTCATAATTTCTGGAGGCAAATTTTCTCTCCCCTGCATCCAGATAATATTACATTTTTCCATAGTTAGGTTTTTCACAGATAACTGTAAGTAAACAACTTTGCTTGTATAACAATGACGTTGATTTACAACCACAGTGTGATGCCTAGCCAATGGTACACATGAACACACACACACACAATGAGCTTATTTTAGTTTCTGTTTACCAAATCCACTCGTATGGCTTTGAGCAACCCCAGGGTTACAAAGTGCCATGCAGTGAGACTGAATGCAAGATAACATGGTGGGAAGCAAGCCATGCCTGTACCTATAAATATGTGATTATAAGTGGACATTCACACAAACTTGCAAATTATTTATAAAAGTTAGACAGGAGTAGATTTACAAATAGTCCTCCTTAATGGATTTGGTATGCTATTTGTTAAAAAAAAATCAATAGCCAACTTCTCTATAAATTAAACTGATTCAGGTGTATCTGGAAAGATAGTAACTGATTTTCAATGAATCTTAAGAAGGAATGTAAAAAATATTGAAAATAATTTACATGAAAAGCCACTGTTTAAAGGCTGTTAGTTACCTGAACCGACAGAATTGCCCCATATTGATGTTTCTTCATTTTCTGTGGAATCAGCAGGCTGAGAGAAAGAGCGATGGAATACTGATTGCTGTGGGACTGAAGCTTCAGGATGTGGAGTGCTAAATGTAGCAACTCTGGTTAAGGAGACACACAAAATGAAATATGTTAAAACATCTGTTCGTCAAAGAAAAGTGCAGAAAATTCTACAATATTTCCAATTAATATCATTGATGTTAATAATAATAATGATGGTTTCTTTCAAAATATAATTACAACTTCTTTTGGATTAATGATACTAATAGCTTTCAACAAGGGTCTCAAAAGATTGTACAGACTTTTAAAAAAGGGCCTTACAGGCCATGCAGTAACAATGCAAAGCACACAACAGTATCTGAGGATTTGGGGGGTCTTGATGTACATTAAAATAACTATTCAGTATTAATAATAAACCCTTGATAATTTATGGAAAGTATAAAACAACAATAAAAACAGTGACTTATTATATGAGCACAACACTACAAATTTAGTTGGCAACACTGATCTCAAATGAATCAATCTAAGAATATGGCCAGTACTTATTTTATCAACTCCTGAGTCATGAAAAGCTTAATTGACTCCATTGAGATTTGAACACATAACTTCAGTTCTAGTACAGGGGCAGTCCATCTTTGAGTCGGTCCTGAGCATGCAAACCTTCTCCAGCACTTACTGTACAACCGGGGAAGAGCCAGACACTCTCCTGCCGCTGTTAAATAGATAACTGGAATTTTGGCTACCATAGGATGTATACTGGGGTGGCTTTCTTTGCCTTCTCCAGGCAGGTGGGATGTGAACTCAAAATGGAAGATATACCATAAACCACTTATACTGACATGCCAACGATTCTGCCACTCTCCCACCCATAGAAAAACATAAAATGAAGTATTTTGCTCAAGAACACAATGCACTGCCCAGTGTAGGAATCAAGCCTGCAATCTAGCAATCGTGAGTGCAACACCCAAACCACTAAGCTATGTGCCTTCACATAACATTAAGTACTAAGACAAAATACTATAAAGTACTTATTCTCACATTTTCCCCATTTCTACAAATAGTAATTGATTCTGAAGAAAATATTGAAAAGAATATAGAATGCCAAAATGTTAAAATATATGTTTAGAAGTGTAAGAGAGAAATCCTTACCCTGGTGGTGGGTGGGGTGGCTGCTGTGCCAAGAGTGGTGGCTGTTGACCAGACAAGATAATCGGTTGAGACTTCAGTAGCTGCATCATCACCTGTTGGTCTGGAATTGACATCATCTTACTGGCAACAGCTGGATCGGAGAGGTCAATGTGAGAGAGTTGTGGTGGAGGAGGTTGTGGAACAGCCTGATGTGGCTGTTGCTGCTGCTGCTGCAATTGTTGCACCATCTGCATTTGGAAGTGTCTGATATATAATCAAAAAGAAAACATAAGCAGCTATGAAACATCCAAGAAGGAAGGACACTTGCGATGAATCAGAATTCATTTCTGTGATTATCAGAACTGGTTCCTTGCATTGCTCTACAATTGCATGCAATAATCCAAAAAGAAAACACCTTTAACGAGGCAGTAGGGAAGAGTCAGGCATACACTGAGTCAGACATTTTGTTTTATCAAAATATAAAATATTTGACAATTTTTGAAAGCAAATTGTCTCAAACTGAAATTGGAAGAAAGGAACAATCAACAATTGGAGTGTAGTATTGTATGGGTCTCAATTCATAGTGAAAAATATGCAAACTCAAATCCCGACACT
>NC_043022.1:17426217-17493717 GCF_006345805.1 Octopus sinensis
CAGCCCTCAGTCAAAATCGTCCAACCCATGCTAGCATGGAAAGCGGACATCAAACAATGATGATGATGATATTTCTGTAGATGAAGCCATGATAGGCTATAAGGGCAGAGTACATTTTCAGCAGTACCTGCCTGCTAAACCTACTAAATGGGAGATCAAGGTATAGGAAGTTTGTGAATCAGAGACTGGATATTGTGTAAACTGCGATGTTTACACAGGTAAAAAATATAATGGAAACAGACCATTTGGATTGGCACATGATGTAGTATCGTCTTTTACTGAAACATTTCACCATCAGTACCAACACCTCTATTTTGACTGTTTCTTCTTTTTTCCTTCAGTGACTTTTGTAGAAAATCTTGCCCATGTAAGTACTTACACATGCAATACTGTTATGGGAAACTGTAAGGGTTTTACCCTGTGAAATGAAAGCAAAATTTTAAAAAAAAAGGGGGACATCTTACAAATGCAAAAAGAAAATTTATTAGCTAATGCTTTCAAAGACAAAAGACTGATTTTATTTCTGTCTTCTAATGAACAACCTGGTGTTGGTGCTGAGGAGAAACCCCTAGTGAATATTTGTTATAACAAATATATGGGTGGCTTGATAAATCCAACCAATATCGGGCATATTACCCAGTTGGTCGACCTGGGAAGAAATGGTGGAGGTACATTTTGTGGTTTTTAATTAATTTAACTATAGTAGATTCATATATTGTACATGTAAAAAGCCACAAGGTACCTCCACCACCAAAGGACTACGACCATTTAATATTGCATCTCAGATACGCGAGTGCTTTTCTTCTAGAAAGTACAGAACTGGAAGAAAAGCAAAATTAACTGAGGCTGATGTCAACAGAAAAAATATTGACTTTCATAAAGTCGAAAAGATACATGGAAGAAAAAGTTTGCGGACTGTGTTTGCTGCCAAAAAGAAAAAATGCAAAAGGGTATCAAATTGAGACTTTGTATATGTGCTCCTTTTGCAAAGTTCCATTGCGTAAAGGGTGCTTTGAGCAGTTTCATGACAGAAATATCATCATCATCGTTTAACGTCTGCTTTCCATGCCAGCATGGGTTGGACGATTTTGACTGAGCGCTGGCGAACCAGATGGCTGCACCAGGTTCCAATCTTGATTTGGCAGAGTTTCTACAGCTGCATGCCCTTCCTAATGCTAACCACTCCGAGAGTGTAGTGGGTGTTTTTTACATGCCACCGGCATAGGGGCCAGTCAGGCGATACTGGCAACTACCTCACTCAAATCTTTTTACACATGCCACCAGCACAGGTGCCAGTAAGGCGACGCTGGTAACGATCACACTCGAATGGTGCCTTTTATGTGCTGCTGGCACGGAAGCCAGTTAGCCACTCTGTCAACGATCACACTCATATGGTGCTCTTTGCACCCCGCTAGTACGGATGCCAGTCATTGAATGTGATTTTGATTTCACTTGCCTCAACAGGTCTTCACAAGCAGAGTTTAGTGTCCAAAGAAGGAAAAGGTACGCATAAGTGGGCTGGTTATGCTCCTGGCATAGGCCATAAGTTATGGTGTCATTTAGCTTGCCGGGTCTTCTCAAGCACTGCATATTTCCAAAAGTCTCGGTCACTAGTCATTTCCTTGGTGAGGCCTAATGTTCGAAGGTTGTGCTTCACCACTTCACCCCAGGTCTTCCTGGGTCTATCTCTTCCACAGGTTCCCTCAACCACTAGGGTGTGGCACATATTCACACAGCTATCCTCATACATTCTCGCCACATGACCATACCAGCGCAGTTGTCTCTCTTGCACACCACATCTGATGCTTCATATGTCCAACATTTCTCTCAACATTTCTGTCGAGTATGCACACTGACATTACACATCCATCGGATCATACTGGCTTCATTCCCTACAAGCTTACGCATGTTCTCAGCAGTCACAGCCCTTGTTTCACTGCCATGTAGCCTGGCTGTTCGTACACAAGCCTCATACAGTCTACCTTTTACTCTCAGCGAGAGGCCCTTTTTCGCCAGCAGAGGTAAGAGCTCTCTGAACTTTGCCCAAGCTATTCTTATTCTAGCAGCTACACTTTCAGCGCACCCACCTCCGCTACTGACTTGGCCACCTAGCTAATGGAAGCTATCAACTACTTCTAGTTTTTCTCCCTGGAATGTGGCGGAAGTTGTTCTCTGCGCATTTTCACTGTTTATTGCTCCCCCCAATTAGCCTTCCTTTGATATTAGTGCACTTCTTATGTGTCCATAGCTTACACTGGGTACATCTTATCGAGTTTCTACCTACGCCTCTACTACAGATTGAGCAGGGCCATATACCTGAAGGGATTTGTGGTTTACCTGCCTTCCTACATATTAGGACTTTGGTTTTAGCTAGGTTGATTCTAAGGCCCTTCGATTCTAATCCTTGTTTCCACACTTGAAACTTCTCTAGTTCTGATAGTGACTCAGCAATTAGAGCAAGGTCATCAGCATAGAGGAGCTCCCAGAGGCATCCTGTCTTGAATTCCTCCATTATTGCCAGGAGGATTATGATAAATGAGAGGGGGCTGAGGACTGAACCTTGGTGGACACCTGCCTCTACCCTGAATTCTTCAGTGTACTAACTATATTATTTTATATATTCCTTTTTATTTTATTATAAATAATATGTGAAAGTGAGAAATACATATTAATTTTCAGTATGTTACACACCTGATGTCACCTTTATCTCACCTGAGCTTTTTTTTTTATTAGATGCATTGTTATGTAAATAAATTCGCTAAATTGTATAAGAGTACATAACCGATGGTATATTGACTAGTAAAATAGTTTTGTACTTTATTTTCAATGAAAACAATTGCATGAAATATAGAAAAAGAATAAAATCTTGTGCCAGTTACACCTGTATTTTAATTAATTCAAATTAATGTACCTCATCTTGAAAAATGTAAAATTGTTGGCAGTTGACAGCTGGGATAATTTTAGTAACAAATCAAACAGGTAAGATCTATTAAGAAAATGAATTTTAGGGTTTATTTATAATGTTATTGTTTTAACACCTGTTAATTAAATTTACCTGCCCATGAAAGTCAAATTTAATCAGAAAGATCAGCTAAAATTACATAACTATAAACCACTGGCATATAAGCAGCCATTTACAAAATTTCAAATCTGTATGTAGAAAATTAACAAAGTTACAAGCAAATATTGTGGCCACCCCTCTTGAACTTGAATAAATCAAAATGAATGTGAAGAGATAAGCATTACATTTGATAGATTAATGTGAAGAGTGAAGGGTTAATTGATATTTTCAGTCATAAATTGAAGAAAAAACTCACTTTGAAAGGTGGGATAGGAGGCCCAGCAAGAAAAGGCACCCTCCCACATCTTTTTACCAGTTCACCTGAAAAGAGAAGAGGACATTCAAGTAGCAGCACATATTGCAATATTGTTGGCAAATCAGTTCACACCTTTTGGCTCTACTACAAAGAGAAAAGTTCAGAAAGAGTTTCAGGCATAACCTGAGAGACATAGAAGTGAATGGATTTAACAATGAACCATTGCTAAGCTTTCCAAATTATAAGAGCAATTGTAAAACAAAAGCTGATAGAATGAGTTATAAGACTATCGGTGATGAAGAAGATAAAGGCAGACATGGTGATAATCAGCTTTAGATTTTTAATCCTAATCAATGTATTCTATTCTCTTTTCAGAACTAGGGAGAACAATAGTGGCCAGTGCTTATGAGGAGATGGAGTAACTTTGGAGATTCTTTCCTTCAGTAGTATTTTTAACTGTTGTAAAGTGAAGGAGGTGGAATGGGGAGAGGCAATGACAATAGTCTCAAGCAGTAGATCAAGTGTTGAAAGTAGATGAGAGAGTTAAAACTAATACAGTACAGATGCTGGTTGGATATAACACGAACCCATAAATACCACATTTCTATTGAGCTAATTGCAAGAGAAGTTTCTAGCTAAAATCTAAATTTGCATTCATGAACCTGGAGTATGTTTTTGATGTGATTACATGCTTTGAAGTTAGTACTGAGAAATTGTGAAATATATAGCAAGATTAGTAACAAGTTAGAGGAGAATTTAGCGAATAAGTGAGTTTACTAGGCTTCTGTCACAAGTTTCCTATTTATTATAGTTTTTTTGCTTAACCCTTTCGTTACTATATTTCTGACCAAAATACACCCCTCATGAGTTTCAATTAAATTCTAAAATAATCATGAATTTAGGCTTGTTTCATTAAATAACTGTAACTTTTTTACTTATCAACATATTAAAGTGATATTTGGAACATAATTAAAGAAAGGGTTCTTAATCAATTCTATTGCATAACTTTTGTCTCAAAGTGACTTTAATTACAGGTAAATCCAGGTAAATTGAGCAAAAGGTAAAAATATTAAAATTTTGTTTAAACATCACCATAGAAAATGAATCATCAGCTAATATTCAATTGGGTATGCAACAAAATTTTGATAAAGAAGAATTGTGCACATCACTAGATCATCAGTTGAATTTAATGCACAACAGGTGTACCATAAAGGTGGAATAAAGTGAAATGCTGGAATCCACCGCAAGTTTGACTGAACTAAAGAAATCAGTCAAAAAAATAATATACGGCCCTGGTTATGGTATGGAAGTGATAAATTCCAGACAACATCGTTCCCTAGGCCATGCTGACTAACATTATTTTCCCTGTATAAAAACTAAATCCACGCAGTACCCAGTATTTGATTCACAAATTTTCTGAAATTTGAACCCCCATTTTGTGTTCGTTTACATTCTGCGTAAGCTTGTTTCCGCAGTGATCGCTTCAAACAATAACTTCCAGACCACATCGTACCCTAAACCATGCTGACTAACATTAGTTTCCCTGTAAAAAAACTAAATCCACAACAGTACCCAGTATTTGCTTCACAAATTTTCCAAACTTTGAACCCCCATTTTGTGTTTGTTTACAATCTGCATAAATTTGTTTCCGAAGTGATCACTTCAAACTAGCATACTGAAAAAAATAAAAGTCTAATGGTTTCACTTCCGAAGAAAGGCTATAGATAAACTTTATCTCCTCAGAAAAATTGTTAATAAAAACATTTTTAAAGTTTTTTACTTCATTCCGATGTAAAATCGTCTTTGCTGTCGCCATCGCCGCTTTGTTTCTTCAGAATCGCTGCTTTCATTTTCAGATAAAAAAATATCCTATTCATTATTTTGTACACCACGTGCTTTAGTACCTATTTCATTCTTTTTCTCGATATCTCCCTATTTTCCGTTGGAAAAGCTTTAAATTCGGAATCAATGCTTGATAACATGAAACTCCTATCCATTTTCAAAGTTGAAGAAAAATCGATGCCGAAAAAAATGTGGAAAAAAAATCTCCCAAAATTCACTGAGTTGAGATATCACGTCAAGCAATGTCGGATACTATAAGCCAACTATTTACAAAGTGAAATCGCATGTTTTAACGAATGTACCAACGAGATTTGGGTTCAAATTTACATTTAAATAACAATAGGTTCTCTCGGCCGGGTTGGTATTATGAACCAAAAACTTTTTCGGCCAGATACGGCCGGGTTAAGGAAGCAACCAGAAAGACCTTGAAAACTTATATAATCAAAACAGTTCCCTTTACATTGTATGCTGAAGAGCTGCAGCTCCCAAACTTCAAAAAGTGTTCTAGATTCCACAGCCTGAAAAGTCAACTTGGCAAAGATTAGGTGACCTTGTTTTATATGAAGAGAAAGTAAATTATTTAGTATTGTGGAATTCAAACAATGGATACATAAAAATGCAATGGTCAGAGAAGCAGATCTTAACTGCTAAATATAGAAGAAGGAATAACAGTAAGAGCATCATCATCATTTCACATCAGTTTTCCATGCTGGCATGGGTTGGACAGTTTGATAGGAGCTGGTAAACTAGAGAGCTGCACTAGGTTCTAATTTTTGGTTTTGGCAAGGTGTCTGGTTGTATGCCCTTCCTAACACCAACTGCTTTACAGAGTGCATTTTTATATGAATTTATCAGTTCACAAAGTGATCAACTATGAATCACAGCATTGATAATATAGTAGCAAGAATAAAAATCAAGTGGAAAGGTTTATCTTAGTGAGCAACAAAGATATTTTCTGTCTTTGGAGAAGGTAGCCTGTGTAAAGAATATAATGCTGCATGTTAATAAGTGATGAGTATTGAATATGGAATAGCAATTAAAATTTAAAAGAAGCCAGCATGCTTTATGTTAATCAACATGAAGTGTAAATCAAATGAGAGCAAAGAGGAGACTGAATAGAATGCAATAGTAATGCATGCATTTACATAAATAAGTGATGTAAATGGTTGAGTGTTGGGTTAAAAGGTATTATGTGAAAAATACCCCATGGTATCAGAAGAACACAAAAGATATGGAAAGAAACAGGGAGTTAGAGCTTTAAGAGTGCTGGATTTGACATAAAGAATAACAAAGGATGAAATCAAAAGACAATATATGTGTATGTATGCATGGGAATGTAAAGGTTCTGCAATAAATTGTATGCAGAACTTATGCCAGCAGGGAGAAATATCTAAGGAGGAGATGGTTATGATGATTTAGACTTTGAGGAAAATAATTTCTTAAAATGGGATTTGGTCAGAAATTTTGAAAGGTGCAACAGAGTGAAGCTGACCCAATATATTACTGGTATTGTTGATTTTAGAGGGGAAAAAAAAACAAAAGGATTTTTTAAAAAAATGTTTCTGGTTTCAATTAGGTAGAAAGAACTTTGCAGGTATCCAACCCCAGCTCAGATGTTGATGTAATTCATGTTGAAGTTGAACAGTTGCAATTCAGTGTCTGTGAAATAGAAGTAACAGTAGGTTTGCATCCTTGAGAGAAAAAATTGGGAAACTGGTTAGTGGGGCCTGGAAGAAGAGACACAAAATGTGTTACAAGATGCGAGATAGATGTTGGGTGAACCTGGGTGAAAGCAGAGGCATAGCAAAACAAGAGATGCCAGGGGCCCTTGCTCCCAGATGCAGGTGTAAAGGGGGAACAAAATTTCTTCAGGCCTTCCATGCCTATTAAGGTGGAAGGTGGGGATCAAATGTGTCTATCCCTAGGGACAGAGCTGAGATCGATAGAAAAGGCAATGGAAACTGTATATTTTGGCTAAATACTAGAATGTGTTGCTAAGTTAGTGCTTGCCAATCACCTTCATAGCTTTAATTTGAGAATGTTTTCATATGTAGCAGCAACTTGTCCCTTATATGAGAGTAGTATTCAATTGTGGGTCTCTGTCAAAGCCTCGTAAAGTCAATAGCTGCACAGAGCTGAAATATTATCTGGCTATGAAGAAGAAGACTTTTCTGTAGGATGCAATTTTTGGTCCTCATTCACAGGACAAGAATCAGGTGTAACCCATAGAGTGGTCTAGCCACGAGATTTTTGTGCCAGACATAACCAAATGCCTTGCTGATGGCTAGCATAACAATGTTTTCAGTGATTTTCTCGAGATAGAAGGGCAATTCATATGTGAGATAAGAAAACAAGTGCCAAGTAGAACTGGCTCTACAGAAACCATGCTGGCAGTCATTTAGTAGGGAAAGAGATTCAAAGTGTTCCATCACTTTCGATATGTCAGAGTGAGAATGAAGAATTGAAACAAATATCACAGCTTCTCATCTTCCTCACCCATTTTTGTGCCTAGTTATATTATTATGGTCCTGAAGGCATTAGCCATATAAATGACCATGGTGACTGGAATTGTCACTTGCCTCTTAATTTACAACAGAGTTCTCAAGAGTCTTGCTACCCAAAATTTACTGTTCTAAGAACTTCAAACTAGAACAGAAAAAAAAAATAAATAAATACTCAGACACAGTTACTGTGAGATTAAGATACCTGTACTTATGGCCATAAAGCCATGAATTCAAATTTTACTATAACTACTGGCAATCCAGTATGTTAACGTCAACATGGCTGGAGTTCTTCAGGGCATATGTGGAAAGCATCTTTCTCTAGGAGTTGAAACCTGGATTGTGAAGAACAAACTTCAAGGATTCAGAACATTTCATATTGTGAAGAGCAAAGAGGAGATTTATGCACACATTCCAGCAATCTCTATTAGTGTTGCTCAAAGCAGAGCAGGCTTTGCAGGACAGTGCAATCAGGCTGAATAACAAGCCACATCATGTGTTGTATTTCGGAAATTTCAGTACTTTAATAAATGATTTAACTTTTCCACTACATTCATGCTATAGGTACGGATACACAACATGAGACCCTAAAAAAAGTTGATAGACAGAAAAACCATGTCACAAGAGGGTAAAATGCATCTCAGCTGCAGTCACTTCTGTACTATGCATCCCTTAGTGAATGTTCAAAACTTTTACTATTTGCCCCTGCCTTCTATATATATCAACTTTGATTGACCATAAACAATAAACTAAAATGAAAAAATAAAGAAACAATAATAAAAATAATCTTTAAATTCACTGTTCCTACCAAGAGGTTGGTAATAATCATCACAGCTTCTTTTAACCATGAGTTTCATAGCAAAGTAACCAACTGAAAACCACTCTGACATCTCTTCTGTGGAAAATGGCCCTGAAGAAGGAAATTTATAACTTAATACAGTCAATTTCAAAAGATAAGAAACAGGTATTTATATAAAATACTTTAAACATATCAAGAAATAAAAAAAAGTTTTAATAAATAAACAAAAATTGTTGACAATTTTATCATTGGAGAAATGATCCAAAATCTGACAATTTGATTGTTCATTAAGCTACAAAACAATTAAAAGATTACAATTTTGAATGCTCTTGTTTAGGCACAAATTCAAATTTATAGGGAAAAGAAATGAGATTTCATAACATCTATGCTTTTTCTGAAGGTCGTTAAGTCGATTGATTTCAACTGACAAGTGATCCTTAGAAATTCTACCTTCACCCACAATATTCAAAACTGTATCAAATATACCAAAAATATCTAAAATCCAGTTGAAACAATGCTCATAATAATGCAAATAGGGCTCTCATATAAGAACAACACCTGTATTCAAATTTCGCTGGTAACAAGGAAGCCAGCTTCTTCTTGTTGGACCTGCCAGAATAAGCAGACAAATCTCCTTCAAGCAAATCCTTACTATCTCAATAATTGGATAATGTTGTCCAAAGTATTCATAGCAAGACTGGAAGGTTATGGTTGGAATGTCTGATTATATATAGTTTGCTTGATCAAGACTATTCTGGAGCTAAACAGCATTTTATACAGTATAGACAGGGGGTGGGGAGATACTAATTTTACAATCACTGGCCCACCAGATGCATCGAATTCTGCTCTACAAAATATTTCCATAATATTTCCATCTTCACAAATATTGGGATCCTCCTCAACATTAATCCTCCCATGACCTTCTTTACTAAAAATCAACTACTCTAACCCAGGTGCAGGTGTGGCTATGTGGTAAGAAGTTAGCTTCCTAACCACATGGTTCTAGCTTCAGTTCCACTGCATGGCACCTTAGGCAAGTGTCTTCATCTATAGCCTCAGGCCAACCAAAGCCTTATGAGCGGATATGGTCGATGGAAACCGAAAGAAGCCCATCATATATGCGAGTGTGTGTGTACAGTGCAGGCATGGCTGTGTATTAAAAAGTTTGCTCCCCGACCACATGCTTCTGGGTTCAGTCTCACTGTATGGCAAGTATCTTCAGAAAATAAAAGAAGCCATTGTGTGTGTGTGTGTGTGTTTCTGTAGCCAACCACAGCTTGACAACCAGTGTTGGGTTGTTTACCTCCTTGTCACTTAGTGGTTTGGCAAAAGAGACCAACAGAATAAGTACCAGGCTTAAGAAAAAGAAGTGCTGGGGGTTGATTCACTGACTAAAAACTCTTCAAGGCAATGCTCCAGCATGCATACAGTCTAATGACTGAAACAATTAAAAGGTAAAAGATGACCCTACCTAAGGAGACACTCCTCCTAATTTCTGGCTTCAGCTCAAGACCACAACCATTTGTAGAAGATAATGCAAATATAACATTCATGCATTCCTGAGGAGCATTTCAAGGAAAGCACTGAATTACTTTCTTATACTTTTAACATAATTCTCGTTAATGGTTCATATATTTTAATCATTACAAATTTTCAAAAAGGGCCTGTAAAAATATGAACCTTGTTCGTCTCCCTGCGGATCTCGGTAAAACCATTCATCATGGTTTGAGGTCTCCACTTGCGTTTCCACACTCTTCTTTGGCTCTTCATCCTGAAAAAAAAAGACAGAAAATAAGGAATTTAAAGTGGGTAAGAGATAAATACAACATATATATATATATATATATATACACACACAAACGTAAGAGACATCCACTAGACCTCATCACCATTATTTATTTCTTCAACCCTTTAGAGCTTAGACCGGCCAAAAATTATTCCCTTTTATTTGTTTGAACCATCTGATTCCTGTATGATATCACTAAAAAAAATAAATCACATCATTGAATTCTTGTAGCTTTGAGATAATGTGAGATAAAGCCTTTCCTGTCTTTATTCAAGTAAAAATACAGTGAAATGTTTGAGACTTCTTGGTTTTTTGAACGTTTGAATACAAGTGTATATCTTAGTTTTTAATGATATGGCACCAGCAAGTAGCAATTCTAACTTCAAAAGTTTTACTCTTGATGATGTCATCATTATCATCCAGTGTTTTAAATCTGGGCTTTGTCCCTGATCTACCTCAATGCCATAGCAACGGAGGCAGGCTATCATGAGGCTTTTTTGGAGCTGGATTTTCTATGGCGAACATACCCTTGCTTACACCAAACCTCAGTTTCTACACATGAATGGTCCTGAGACCAAGGTCTCTACCACAATTTTTAAGAAATGTAGTGGAAAACTAGCTCAGGATGGCAGGGATGCTCTCCCTGAAACCCCTTTCGGAGCACCCCCTACCTATGAAAACAGTGATTTGTCTTCAGACGAATCATATTGACATTTATAAATCTTAGTCACACGGGGAAGATTTTGACAATGAAATGATACAGAAAACATTACAGCAACATGGTTGAACATTACTACTACAACCACAATTCATGATTTCACAGAAAAGACTAGTCCACAATACAGTCTACCTCCCGATGCTCAACCATTCAACTATTTACTTTCAATTTTTTTTTGAAACTATCGTGGAGGAAACAAATATGCTCAACACAATTTCTATCTGTAGAAGACCTGATCCACTATGGCAGCCAAGTGATACTGCACAAATGTGACCTTTTTTTATACTATAAACATTATGTTTGGCCATTATTCTGTCTATTTCAGAACCATGTCATCATGTAAATATAATTTTCCATAGTTTCGTCTTCCCTGTTGTTGCCTCTCCTATGTAAGGTAGTGAACATATAGTGCAAAAATATGATAGTGTAGTATATTAAGGCTATTGTTTGTCTATGAATACTGCCAAATGTGAGCTTTCTTTTCAGGTACATGATGCTGCTGTACCCCGTCCCAGGGTCTCAAGGGCCCATACCTCCCACACCCTCAAGGTTGGCACTCTCGACATCGGCACACTGAAAAGTAGGTCTAGTGAGATTGTTGAGATGCTTGAATGGAGATGTGTCGATATGTACTGTATCCAAGAAGTAAGGTGGAGAAGAGGTTCTGCTAGGTTCCTCACAGGCAAAGAACACAGGTACAAGATTTTCTGGACAGGGAACAGTGATGGGGTTGCAGGCATGGGTATACTTCTTGCGGAGAAATGGGTGGATAAGGTAATCAAGGTAGTCAGAGTATGTGACAGAATACTTAAGATTAGATTAGTGCTTCATCATGGGTTAGCAACCATTATCTCGGCCAGGGGTACCCAATGAACAGAAAGACCAATTCTATGACACCCTCCTGCAGACTACCTCGTTGACGAATGAAAGGGACCATCTCTTTGTGGCTGGTGGACATGTTGGACAACATACAGGGGTCTTCCATGGTGTACATGGAGGCTACGGTTTTGTTTACCACAATGTGGAGGAAACCAGGTTGCTGGAGTTCTGCGATGCAAATAGCCTTATGGTTTGCAATATTAACTTCAGGAAACCTGCCAGACACACTAGCAAAATTGACTACATCCTCACCAGAAAAAGGGAAAGATGGCTGCTTATAAATGCCAAAACCTTTCCAGGCGAAGAATGTACCCCACAACATAAACTGGTAGTTAGTGACTTCAGGATCAGGGCTAAGTGGATGCCCAGTTGGACCTAAGAAGCATCAGATGTGGTGTGCAAGAGAGACAACTGCGCTAGTATGGTCATGTGGCAAGAATGGATGAGGATAGCTGTGTGAAAAAGTGTCACACCCTAGCGGTTGAGGGAACCTGTGGAAGAGGTAGACCCAGGAAGACCTGGGATGAAGTGCGACCTTCGAACATTAGGCCTCACCGAGGCAATGACTAGTAACCAGGACGTTTGGAAATATGCTGTGCTTGAGAAGACCCAGCAAGCCAAGTGAGACCATAACCTCATGGCCTATGCCAGGGGTATAACCAGCCCACTTATGCGTACCCTTCCTTCTTTGGACACTAATTTCTGTTTGCAAAGACCTGTTGAGGCAAGTGAAATCGAAATCAAATTCGATGACTGGCTTCCATGCTGGTGGCACGTAAAAAGCACCATTCGAGCGTGATTGTTACCAGCGGTGCCTCACTGGCACTTGTGCTGATGGCACATGAAAAAATATTTGAGCGAGGTTGTTACCAATGCCACTGGACTGGCACCTGTGCTGGTGGCATGTAAAAAACACCATTTGAGCGTGGCCATTGCCAGTACCGCCTGACTGGCCCTCGTGCCGGTGGCATGTATAAGCACCTACTACACTCTCGGAGTGGTTGGCATTAGGAAGGGCATCCAGCTGTAGAAACTCTGCCAGATTAGATTGGAGCCTGGTTCGCCAGTCCTCAGTCAAACCATCCAACCCATGCTAGCATGGAAAGCGGATGCTAAATAATGATGATGACTGTTACTGAATGTTTCTCAAGAAATATGGAAATAATTTTTCTACAAATCTTGGTCCCTTGCTTAGAATGAGACCCCACTCCTTACTAACTGCATTCAAAATGCATATAAAACATTCTACAAACCTGGGAGATACCTATCCATCAAGGAGAGCATGGTGGGTTATAAGGGTTGAGTGCATTTCTGACAATATATGCCAGGAAAACCCTCAAAGTGGGGGATCAAAGTTTGGATCAAATATGTGAAGTGAATACTGGGTAGTGCTGTGGATTCAATTTCTATTCAGACAAGAAGAGACAACAATGTAAGCCAACATGGCCTCGGGTCCAGGGTGTATACTATCTTTTGACAAGTTTTTCAGTTTGGTCAAACCTGCAGAGGATTTAGAAGCTGTAGCAACAGAAACATGTGCTGCAGTGATTGCAAGTCGGAAAAGGATGCCATTTGGATATTTTAAAAAAAAAGAAAGTAAAATTAAAACAAAATAAATGAAATGATCCAATGGCAGAAAGGAGATTTGCTAGTGACCACATCCTGAGATAAGAGACAAATCAATTTTCTATTCACACATGGATGAACATGGCACCCCATTTGTGAACCTCAAATAGAACAAGTATGTAAGTGGTGTAGACCAGTTGAATCAAATAATGAGTTATTTATTACTTGGTTAGTACACCAGGTATTAAATGGTGGTAATATCTAGTTTGGTACATAGTAAATATGATTATTGCTAATGTGTTTTTTAAATTGTGTTCCAAAAATCACATGTCAATAAAATAAGAAGCCATTTTACAAAATCAGACTAAATTCACATCTACTTTAGAAACAAACAAGGGATGTATTTTGGTTAGAAATATAGTAAAGAAAAGGTTAAGGATTTCATGATGCCTTTCATCATCATCATCATCATCGTTTAACGTCCGTTCTCCATGCTAGCATGGGTTGGACGGTTCGACCGGGGATCTGGGAAGCCAGAAGGCTGCACCAGGCTCCAGTCTTATCTGGCAGTGTTTCTACAGCTGGATGCCCTTCCTAACGCCAACCACTCCGTGAGTGTAGTGGGTGCTTTTTACGTGCCACCTGCACAGGTGCCAGGCGAGGCTGGCAACGGCCATGGTCGGATTGGTGTATTTTATGTGCCACCGGCACGGAAGCCAGACGAGGCGGAGCTGGCATCGGCCACGAGTCGGATAGTGCTTTTTACGCCATGAGTCGGATAGTGCTTTTTACGTACCACCAGACCAGGGATCCTGGCTGGTTCAATATACCTTTGAAGGTATATTTCATCAGGCAGCTTTTTATTAATTTCAACTTTAATGAATCTATGGTCATCAAAAGGATGAACCTGAGTAGAGCAACATATGCAGAAATTCCTAAGCTTGTGTCAGCGAGTATTCAAAGTTTTGTATATGTGTCATACATAATTCTAAATATGAGATCAAGAAATACAGCAGACAGGAAATTTACATTTAAATTCAATCTAAAGAAACTGAAATTGGGATTTGCACAGACTACCAAGATGGCAGAATCTGATAATCCATGAACAATAAAAATCTTGAAGATTAATTCCATCAACAGGTTCAAACAACATCAGCTACCACTGCTATCATCCTCATTTAATGATAAGGAACATTATGAAAAAGGTTGGTATTAAATCTCATATCATCTCAAAAGATATTCTGTTTGACATGAGGTTCTTGAGAAGATGTGGCCACGTCAGTGAAACTGAGTTCTAGAAGCGCTGTGTGTCCCACCCATACTTAACAACAAAATTTCTCACACACCCCACCACAACAAACCAAACTACATCTCTTCCTCACATTTCCGCTTCATGCATTGTGCTTACCTCCCATTCCCCAATCCTGTCCTCTTGGCGCTGTGCCACTGTATCATTGCTCTCTGCTAACCCACCAACCGGTGTATTCCACCCATATGCCCTGTCTCACTGTATCATTGCTATCCTCTAGCCTCCGACCTGTGTTCCACACATACATAACAAGAAAACTTTTCACACACCTTACCCCAACAAACCAATCTACATCTCTTCTCTTCCTCACATTTCCTCCTTCATACACTATACCTAGCTCATGGCCCTGTTCCTCTATCATTGCAATCCAGTAGCCCCACATACACACACCGACTATATATACCCAGGTTTTCGCTACTCACTACCTACCTTCGCACTCTTTAATCACACTCCCTTCACAATATCCTGCCACTTATTTTATGGCATTCAAACCTGAAGGATATGCCCTGGCACTTCCCACCATTTACATCTCCCTCTTCCTTTACTCAACCATCCCATTTATATTCTGATCCCCCGTCCCTTGTGAGTATGTCCAACATTTTGCCACCATCTCTATCCTGCTGTCACCCACTCACTCTCTCTCTCCTTCTCCTGCACTTCCCTTAAATTGGGTAACCATATATTACCTTTGCGGTAGCACAACTGTTTCTGTCTTCATTCCTGATCTCTCTCTCTCTCCAGCCAGGTAACCTTGTACTTGCTTTACAGCAAGACACCTGCTTCTGTCTCTGTCTCACTATAACATTTCATCATCTGATACAAGATCACCTCCTCTAATGTTCCTTCCCTCTTGAAAGGTTTTCTTTTTGTCTTGCAAGTACTTGGTGACCCTGTCAGTACAGGTACCACTTAAAAGCACCCAGTCCACACTGTAAAGTGTTTGGTGTTCAGAAGGGCATCCAGCTGTAAAAACCTTGCTAAAACTGACCACACCTGTGCTTTGTGCAATGTAAAAAGCATTATGTCCACTCTACTGAGTAGCTGGTGTTAGAAAGGGCATCCAGCTGTAAAAATCATGTAAAAACAATTACAGAAGTCTCGCCAGCTCTTGTCAAGCCATCCCACCCATGCCAGCATGGAAGGCAGATGTTAACCGATGATGAAGTGAAGCCACAAGTTTTTGTTGCCCATAGATAATTAGATTCTGCCAGTCATTCACCAAATCTATCAATAAGCTGCCATTTACTGTATCTATCTCCAGTGTCAAAAATAAGTTTTCTTCTTGAGTGTCACCATGTCAGTGCCTGTACTGGTGTCAGCTAAAAGCACCTGTGTCAGTGCCACATAAAAAGCACCCAGTCTACACTCTGAAGTGGTTGGTGTTAGGAAGAGCATCCAGCTTTAGAAACCATGCCAAAACGAACAACTGGAACTTCACCAACCTATCTGACCATGCCATAGCAAAGACAAGTTTTAGCCTGAACTAAAGATGATTTCTCCACATCAGCAACATAAAAATTAGGGTCACTGGGCGAAATGCTATCCATAATTCTACTAGTGGACTCTTCAACTGGGTTGTAAAAACAATATCTTACAATGTAAAAATTTTACCAGGTTTATGAGACAAATTTATGGCAATCTACTTTCTGTTTACCTTGTTATGTCTGTGACTAAAAGCATTTTTAATGGCCTCTTCTGCAAGTGATATAGGAAATTTACATTTTGATTAATTGTCCAAGAGAAATGACAAGGTCATTAATAGGTTGTCCAGGTGGTTCTTTCAATGAATACAGCCTTAGTCATTCAATAAGTACATTTTTGCAACTAGTAAATTTAGAAGCCATGAAATTCTTTCATCTTAAATAGCAGGTAATATCATCATCTATCATGTCTGAAAAATTTGCCATAAAATTTTTGCTGTGGGAAAATTTATCATAGGAAATTTCACTGTAAAGGAAGGCACAGAAGCAGACTGTAAACTAGAAAACTCATTTTAAAGAAATTACTTTTCTCTAATTGATAAATTAGTTGATGAAGTTGCCATTTTAAGAAAAGAACTTTTTTTTTGTACAATTAATCTTTTTTTACAGCATATTTTCCTTTATGTATCTTCAACCTCCATTTTTGTAATTTGATACTATTCTATTTTATCATAGTAAGAACTGGCTGATGAATTTCCCAGATTTAATTGATTCAAATTCATTTTATTTTTCTTATCAAGTCTTATACGTCTAAGTTACCCGTCAAACTGAATAATAAATTTATGAAAGACCTCTGCACCATTATTTGTTAAAAGGACAATTGATTCTTATTAACAATCTTCACAGCAAAGTGTATTGTTTTGCTGGCTGTTTTCTGTACATTATTTACAATGGGACTAGTTGGGAGTTTCTTAACTTTGTCACTTATTCTGATGACTGCTTCCACTGGCTCACCTGAACTTTTAACAGACTGATTCTCCAATAGAGCCTTCCATGTATTAAAATAACTTCTGAAGAGTTAAGACTGTTGTTATCCATAATTTCCAGGAATCAATATTCAATCACAGATGTATTTTACACCTCTAATAAAGTTGTTTTACCCACATTTTATAATAAATTTTAAGCTGTTTGTCTATAGGCTAATACTTATAAGCAGAGGACTCAATGTTTTCACATAATGCTACAGATAGTAATTAACAAAACAATGTAAGACAAAGTAAATAATATCCAAAACTACAGTAACAATTCATAAAATACAATCTTACTTCCTTTGTAACATCAGCAACAATGTTTTCTGCAGTCTTTTTCAGCCTGTCCAGGGTATCTTCATCAGAGATAGCACCAGAATTATTGTCTTTAGATATTACATCTAAATGTGGAGGGCACATGACATCAGAATCTATCATGGAGCAGTTTTTTGTTAACATGGGTGGCACAGCCACAATGACTTTGTTCTTCAGGGACACAGGATCTGAGGCCGGTGATGGAGGATTCATGTTCACAGCAGAATGTGCTGTTTTGCTGGGTGATTTCTGTACACTATTTACAATGGGACTAGTTCGCAGTTTCTTAGCTTCTTCACTTATACTGATGACTGCTTCCACTGGCTCACTTGAACTTTTAACAGACTGATTCTCTAATGGAGCCTTCCTTGTATCAGCCTAGGAAAGACAGTGAAAAAAAAAAGTGAAATAAAATGCCCTGAACATTTTCCTGTTACATTTCATATACTTACACTGACTTTAGGACAGATTAAAAAGTGGAAGAAAAGTAAAGCTACACCAACTAAATATGAAACTCAATAGTAACAATTACTAGAAAACAACCTAACCATCTATTTACTCCCAATCTATAAATTATAAAATCAGTCTTGCGCATTCTTAAGCAAGCACAAGTGCAGGTGTGTGCATGTCTAATGGACATCAAGACACAGCCAGTAGCAAATGAAAGAAAAAGAAAATGTAAGTTAATAAGTGGAACAGGCACATGATTTGACACTGAATAAAAAGAGAAAAGGAAGAAAAAGAAAGAGAACCATTTGATGGATTTCTCTTAAATCAAGTTTTTCTCTCAGTATGTTTGTACTCTGGAATCCATGCATGCAGTCATTGCGCATCCCTCAGAGAATTCTTGCCTCATTCCTTTCCAGTCGCCTGCATTCAAGGCCCATGTCTCACCACCAGACATCATTACAATTCAAACACAAGCATGATACAATCTGCCCTCCACTCTGAAGGAGAAAACTTCTGCTGCTGGAAGAGGTTCACTGAACTTTTTCCCACCCATTCGTATCCTGACCACTAAACATTCTGAACAGTTGTTTCCCCTGCAAATTACGTCACAGGTAACAGAACCTATTGACTACTTCTAGTAAGCCAGCTGGGAACTGAAAAGAATCTATTTTTATAAAAGCAAGGTGCCACATAAGCACCCAATATACTGTGTAAAGTGGTTGGCATTAGGAAGGGCATCCAGCCACAGAAACCAAGATTATTGTGCCTAGTATGGTCCCTGGCCTTGCCAGCTCCTGTCAAGCCATCCAACCCATATCAGCATGGAAAACAGATGATGATGATGATAAATACATCTTAAATTGCATTTAATCCATATTTTTGCTGATAAAGCATGGTAAACATTTATCCCTGGAGATTGCTTATGTGCAAATATTTAACAACTTTGCTTCAAGCATGAAAGTGTTATCAATAGCTTATTCCATCATCATCATTTAACGTCCTTTGCCCATGCTGGCATAGGTTGGACAGTTTGACCAGGATTAGCAAGCTGGAAGACTGCACCAGACACCAGCTTGATTTGGCATGGTTTCTATGGTTGGATTCCCTTCCTAATGCCAACCGCTCTGAAAGTGTAATGGGTGCTTTTACATGCCACTGGCACAGGTGCCATCTGTGTGACACCAGTATCTGCCATGACTGTGATTTTACTTGGTTTGATGGGTCTTCTTCTCAAGCACAGCTTAATGCCAAAGGTGTCGGTTAACCATCATTGCCTCTGTGTTAGCAGATTTTAATAGGAAATAAGTCACAGCATTTGAAGTGATGAAATGATTTTAGTTAATAACATACCACACTGATGACTTTAGATTTTGTGGTGTTCTTTCCTCAATTATTTTTTAAGACTTTGTCTTTTTGCATTTCAATCTTTAACAAAGCATTAGAGATAGCATCTAGATTATTGTAAAGCTTTAGAGTGGTAGTGTTGGATTTGATCAAACTCCCCAAATAAATTCGATAGAACTCTACACATCAATTCTAAAGATTTTATAGTAAATTGGGTACTGCATGGTTCAGCCTCCTTGTCCTCTAATGGAAAATATTCAAAACAACAAAGGCTTCTTCTCACCCCTTTCATTTCACAAGAAGCTTTTGTCTCAGGCTGATCTTCCCAGTGGTCATCATGAATGGGTGGGATTTCTTTCTTTTCTCTTCTGTGACCTTTGAGTGAAACATCTTTCATTGGATCCTTCAGAAACAAAATAAAATTAAAATTAGATAATTAATTTGGTTTGGTATGCATTTTTCCATCCTGGCAATATGCAAGCTAAGTTATGCAACTATTCTATTAAAGTATTTTCCTTTAGCACCTTCCCCTCTCTCTCTCATATATATATATATATGTGTGTGTGTGTGTGTGTATATATATATATAAACACATAAAGCCACTGTTTAAAGAAAATGAGTCACTGAGTGCTGATCTTGTGAGAAAAAGCAAAGGATATATGGCAATAAGCAAACTTGAGTTGTTCAACACCACAGATCCACACAAGAAAGAGGTAACCATTAATTACATCAAGATCAAGGAAAATGTAATATTGGCTACTGATGAGATGAATTTAGCAATAGCCACACATGGTCTTCCTGCTGTTCTTTTAAAGAGATGCCACAAAGCTCTCACAAAACCACTGCAGATATTGTTCAAGAATCTCCTTGCTTGTAAGCAAGCAACAAAAGGGAGTTGACTAATCACTCATAATTAGGTCAGCTTAACAAAACAAAGAAAATTAAATTAACAAAGACAATCTTCTGGAAAGGAAAACAAAACACAAACAATGAATAACAATATGTAGCAGACCCTATGGCAATTCAACAGGATAAATCAGCTTATTTGAATGTCTACTTTCCCATCTACCAATGCATGTTTGTCTGCTCTCATAGTACCAATAAGCATTTAAACCTAATGAAAAAAAGCAGTGCTCCAGCATGGCCATAGCCTTTGGTCTGGAACATGTAAAAGAAGTATAATATCCACAGCTATTTCCTAACTAATGTTATGTCACTTTAATTTAACCACCTATCAATATATCTTTTGATGCATAAATTTATAGATCAGGACATTGTTTCATTATGTGAAATATTTCAACTGAACCAGCAATTTGAACTGCAAATGCAGAACAATAAAACCCCACCCACCCACTCTCTTTCTTGTTTTTTCCCACTATTTCCATTTCCTTCTTTGTCGCTTCTCCCTTTGTCTCTACATGTCTCCATTTGAGTTGGCTAACACACTGAGAAAACTAATAGACCACAGAAACAAGAATATTACAATAATTAAAAGCACAAACTCACTTTATTTGAAACAAAAATCCCATTTGAGTCAAATGTACCAGTTTCATTGTAATCTTCATCATTCGGAACACTCCACTCAGGCATATCTAAACAAGAAAATTAAATAAAGAGTTCCATACACATCTTTAAAAACTGTGAGCTGGTATCCATACACACACATTTTTTATTTGAATATAATTTTACTGAGAAGATAAACCTATTGTTTTTGGACCCAGGGGATCAAAGGTGCTCCAGCCATTGCCATCACTTTCTTTTTCTTTCCCCCTCATTTTCAAACAATGTACGGAGCCAAATTATCCAATAAGTTTTCCTTTCTTAAGCTGTTAATGTAATACAAGAGATATTTTGTTATTTCTAGCAGGCTGAATGAGTGTCAAGACTTATTCAGATGGTACAGAGTTGGATTGAATTACATCACAATGTATGTTATTCTTCTGCTTTCAGAGCTCAAATGAGTCTGGGGTTACAGTTCTCATTCCTCATAACAAGGAAGATAAATGCCAATAAATATAGTCACTTCCATTGGAAATAATGGAAGTGTTCAAATTATAAATTTATTGGTTTACTTAACTAGGTACAAAAACCTTCTATTTTAGGAGAAAACAGTACAAAACTTGGTGTCATTAATACTTTTGTAATTAGCATCAACAGCAGAAGTTGAATGAAAATCAGGATTGAAATCATGGCACAAGTTACAGTTGTAATGCAGCTTTATTTTAAGTAATTGTTATTTATAAGATATTAGGAAATGATTTATTTATATGTTATGCATGGAGTGAAATTAACTCTGCCATATTATGTTAAAAGTACAAGTGTCTGTGCAAATACAATAAATCAGTAGCTTTGTTGATTGTCAAAAGTGATATAAGGTCTATTATTCATTCATGCTTATTGAACTCACTTGTATATATATATATGTGTGCATATCCTGTATCACGATATTATGTATGGTGTAAGGCAGCAAGCTAGCAAAACCATTAGCACACTGGACAAAATGCTTAGCAGCAGTTCATCCATCTTTCAATTCTTAATTCAAATTCTGCCAAAGTCAACTTTGCCTTCCTTCTCTTTTGGGGTCAATAAAATACATACCAGTTACATACTAGGGTCAATGTAATCAACTAGCCTCTTTCTCCAAAATTTCAGGCCTTGTGTAGAAAGGATATTAGATATGAGGGTCAAAAGTAGAACTTGAAAATTTTTCTCCACTTCTTAGTCTTGAGAATTTAGATGAAATATTTCAAAGCAAAAGATATCCATCTTAGTTGCTATGTTATGATTAAATTAAATTTGCAACTCTATACCAACTAGAGCAGGTTAGGTTACTTTGATTAAAATACTCCAGACTCACCAAAAGAACAACCATACTGTCTGCAATTAACTGCCATTCATTCTGTCAGTTTGTTTCCTTACCTCCATCATCCCACATCTCAGTGCTTCGGCTGCGCTGAAAGCTCCTTGGTCTGTCCCGGTCACGGTCAAATGTGTGTTGCCTGTCTTTGAAGAAACCTATACCAGTAGTGCTTTTAGTGCGTTCAGAATCCAAACCTCGCCATCTTTGAGAAGCTAAAGACAAGATAAAAGCAAAACATTTTATAGCAAATAATATTGGAACAGAAGAATGCAGTTGATCTACCAAATTAAATTCTATTAAAAGCAAACTAATTATGGACAAGTATATGAAGAAGCCAATAAATATGCAAGCTGGAATACTAAAACTAATGAAAATTCATACGTTTGCCAACAAGATAACTGGCTACAAAATAAAGCAATGACTTAAACATTTAGCATTTAAACTGGCCAGATCAGGCCAAAATATTCTGTTTTATGTTCAAATCAGTCAGATCTGGCTTCTCACACCAACCCAACAATGTCATTCTAAAAATAATACAATCACCTCATCGAAATTTCAGAGCTATGAGATGATACATGATTAATTCAAAACAATGAGAATAAATAAGACTACCCCCCATCCAAGTGGTTTTCTACGAGCCCCTAGATATTTTCCCATTCGATTCCCAATTCTAATAATTTTAATATTTTACATCAAATTATTTTTTCGTATAATAGTGTTCACTTGCTTAGTAAAGATTGCTTTCATTATTTTATGTCATAATCTCTCTTTTCTAACAAACATCAAGGTAGTTTGTCAAGTTTTACCTTCCCCTCAAAGCAACATAGAGATTTCAATTCAACAGTGTGTGTGTGACAGAGGGGGGAGGGGCAGAGAACATTGCAAACAATGAATGAAACAGACATGAAACGAAAAACTTTGTATAAATAGAAGGGCATAACTACAGATGTTGCCCACGTTGTTGCCTCATAACATCCAGAAAAATTAATACTTTTTAACAAAATTTTCTACAAATACCACTTACACACTGTAGCTTCAGAGTATACAGGGATTTATGGGAAAGAATTTTTCTGAGGGGGTGGAGAGATGAGTTTCAGAAAATTCACACAATCCGACATTTTTTCTCTAACTTTTCAGGAAAATCTTTTAATGAAAGTTTATACATACCTTTTGAAAAGGCATAGATTACGATTATAAAGAAATTTGCGGGGGGAATTTTTTCAGGGGGGTTGGGGAGAGGAGTTTTGGTAAAACAGCGTTTCAGATCAGGAAGACCAACTGAATAAGTTAGAACTACTGTTTTGACGGGGATTTTCCCCATTTTTTTTTTTAACTGCAGCCTTTGAAATGATTGGAGAGAGGGAACATCTTTGTATGAAAAAGGTTAGAATTTTTTTGTCTTATTATGTCTCTTCCCTCATCATCCCACTCCAGACCTATTTTGGCCAATTTTTATTTTTTGCACTTCAAAACCATAGGAGGAGCTTTTTCAGTAAAAAAAAAACAACAAAAAATTGTTAATATTTACTAAGGGAAAAATGAGTGATTTAAGGAAGATTTGGCTGTTGTTTCTAGCACATCGCAAGACAACATTCTTCATTTCTTTATCACTTTCACATGTATTTGTTTTTCAATATCTTTCTCCCCATACATTTATCTGGAAAACGGACGTTAAACGATGATGATGATATATATACATATATATAAAACAAAAGATGAGTGTGTGTGTGTGTGTGTGTAGTATGTATGCATGCATTTCTAGTTTTCAACTGATTTTCACCTAACTTTACACACACATTACTTATATGCCAAAGATGGTCATGCACTATTACATTTTGCCCAAAGCTCTCACGTAATGCAAGAAACCAACCAGGAGAAAAGGAGTTTCTCCAAAAACTGCAGTTTTCAATCAATTTTCTCCCTTTTCTCGCTCTATTTATTTCTTCTCTTTCTTTTTCTCACTTTCACCCTCTGCAATACTTCCTCTCTTTAAGTCTATATTTCTTTCACTCACTCTCTCTTTGAAAACTGACTTCAGTATATTTCAGTTTAGGCATGCATAAATATCTTTGTCGTCATGCTATTTTGTACCTTCTCTCTACATTACTTATTTAAAAAATTTTACACTCCATCTATTTAAATACACTATTTACATTTCTCGCTCTATCGAAAACTGTTGTGATACAGCCATACTAACCAATGAGAATTCAACCATGCCACAGAGTATTCATGTGTGGCTCAAGTTTTTTCACTCAAGCTATTTTCTTCTACAGCTTTATACACTAAAATTGGATTTGTAATTTCTGTCTACAAATTGACTTCCTTGTGTGATATATTGTTTCACTTTTATTCGTTCACTATTAATTCTAATGTGATAAAACTATAATATTGCTTTACTTTTATTCATTCACTTTTGTGTGTGAAATTTGGTGCGTTTGATATGTATGAGATAGTAAAGGGCATTTTATATCACATCACATATGAGTGCATATGTGTCTCTGAATGTGTATGTATCTCTGACTCTGTGTGTGTTTCCACATTAGGTAAGTTATTAAACACACACACATCTATCTACACATACATATACATGTGACGACTGATATGCGTGAATGTATGTCTGTCTGTGTCTCTCTTACTATATGTATATAACTGTATGTGAGAGTTTATGTGTGCATATCATCACATCTTGTATATGAATGTGTCTGAGTGTGTGTGTGTGTGTGTTTCCGCACCTGTTACGTATGTTATTAAACACACACATACCTCTACACATACATATGTAACGAGAATGGCTGGAAATGAAATTCTCGACAAAAAACAATTCAAGTTATATGAAAATACACATCTACTGTTCAATAAACAGTTCATAACTGTCACAGCAGTTGCAAGGTATTTACAATTTGCTTATATTTGGTTAATTTACACTGCATACTAAAATATAGACACACTACATACATACAACTGCTTACAAAAATAGAGATTAATGTATTTTATTTTTCTGTGTTCATAATTTTTTGTTTAAAATATTGAAAAAAATATGCCAGCAAAGGAAAAAACGTGATCTCTCTGGAAACATCTATAAAGCAAGGAGGAGTGCAGAAAACCAAAGGTGAGAGTCTCAAGAGATAAGGGACATGACACTTTACAAAGATCACCAAATGCATGCTGCAGTACATCAGATGGAGTTCCAAGAGAGAAGAGAGATGAGATTTTTCCAAGATCATCAAAGACATGCTGCAGCACATAATGCTTAGCACATCAGATTAGGCAGAGGTCCAATAGAATAGCTCTGAGAAACAGACCATGTAGAAATTCGTTCTTCACAACACCTGCAGCTACTTTCAGATATGATCCATCACATTTTTATAAAATACGATAATTCTGTCCAAATTAGTGTGCTAAACTATTATTTCCACAAACCGGTCAGCCAAGCAGCGTCCCATTTGTCCGATGTACAGGGAATGGCAGAGAGAGTAGGAGATGCAATAGATGATATTGCTGGAGGTGCAGGTGAAGGAGTCGATGATGCGATAGGCTTGCCGGTGAGGAGGGTGGTGTTGGAGAAGTAAGGGCAAGTGCAGCAGCATGGGCGGGAGCAGGGGAATGAGCCGGGTTGGGAGGTAGGTTTGGGGAAGAAGCTGTGGACCAAGAGGTCTCGTAGGTTGTGGGCTCATTTGAAGGAGGGGAGGGGTTGGTTAGGGAAGATGTGTGAAGTGGTCAGGTCGGACTGGAGATGCCGGAAAGGTCGGAGAACAGTGCGTTGAAGATGTAGGGTGGTGGGGTGGTAGGTGAGGGGAAAAGAGAGGCAGGAGATTGCAGGGCGGGTTCGGGGGAAGAGAGCAGATGCACGGTCCACAGAACATGCTCTGGCAAGGGTGGTATCGATAGTGGTGAGGGGATATCCACGTAGGATGAAGTGGCGAGCTATGAGCTGAAACTGAGTCTCAAAGTCATGGTCGCCACTAGAGACTGCGTAGACGGAGGAATTGGGAATAGGGAATGGAAAGCTTGGTGTGTTTGGGGTGGGAGGAGGAGAAGTTTAGGTATGACTGTGAGTCTGTGTTTGTAGTGGATGGAGGTGGTAAGAGTGGAGTGATGAATGCTGACCGAAATGTGAAGAAAGGAGACAGAGGTGTCAGAGATAGTGCAGGAGAAGTGGAGGGCAAGATGGAAAGATTTGATGAAAGAGAGGAAGGAGTCTAGATGTTCACGGGAGTGTGAGGTGGCACCAATACAGTCATCAATATAATGGCCATATAGTTTGGGAGTGGGACCAGTGAAACTAGAGAATATTTGGGCCTCAACATAGCCAACGAACAGGTTCGCATAGTTGGGGCCCATTCTCGTTCCCATGGCCACTCCCAAGACCTGCTGGTAGAACTTGCCCGCGAATGAGAAGCGGTTGAGTGAGAGGACAAGTTCGGCCAGACGAACGAGTGTGGAGGTGTCAGGTTGGGGATTGGGTCGGAGGTCCAGGAAGTGTTTCAGTGCACACAGCCCCTCGTGGTGAGGGATCACAGTGTAGAGGCCCTGGATGTCCAGTGTAAAGAGAAGTTTGGAGGAGCCAGGAGGGAAGGAGAAAGAGTTGAATAGATGAAGAGCATGGTTGGTGTCATGGATGTGAGAAGGAAGAGAAGCCACAAGGGGGCAAGGACACGGTCGAAATATTTGGAGATAAGCTAGGTGGGGCAGTTACAGGTGGAGGCAATGGGGCGGCCCGGGTTGTTGGGTTTGTGGATTTTGGGGAGGAAGTAAATGGTGGGGATGCGGGGGGTTTGGACAATGAGGTTGGATGCAGTGTGGGGGAGACAGGAGGACGAGATGAGGTCATGGATGGTAGAGGAGACCGTCAGTTGGTAGCTGGGCGCGGGGTCAGAGGGCACAGGGCAGGAGAGGGAGGTGTCATGGAGTTGGCGAAGAGCTTCGGCCTTGTAGAGGTCCATGCACCATACCACCACACCTCCACCCTTGTCGGCCAGTTTAATAATGATGTCAGTGCACCTCGCATTATTGAGGTGAGGGTAAAAATTTAGATTGCAATTTTTTTGTTGCTTATATTCCACCAATGGACAACGTGTGTGTTACATTGGTGTCATCATTCCATAAAATGTGTTTAATTAGAGAAAAATATTGAAAAAAACATCAATACATGTGAGTGTTACAATATTGTTTTTTGCTGGGGGTTTTTTTTTACCAAAAAGGCTCCTCCAAAGTTTTTTAAAATGGCCAAAATCGATCCAAATATTATTTGTAAGGCTTTAAGGCATTCCAAATAGCTATAAAAACAAAATCAGTTTTTGTTTTTACAAAAATAATACAAAGCACCATCCGAATATGGCCAATGTTAGCGCTGCTTTGACTGGCTCCCATGCCGGTGACATGTAAAAATACCATCCAAACACGGTCACTGCCAGCCCCTTCTAGCCCCTATGCTGGTGGCACGTAAAAAGCACCCACTACACTCTGAGTGGTTGGCATTAGGAAGGGCATCCAACTGTAGAAAACACTGCCAGGTCGGATTGGAGCCTGGTGTAGCCTCCTCACTTCCCAGATCCCTAGTCGAATCATCCAACCCATACCAGCATGGAAAATGGACATTAAATGATGATTAAAAAAAATTTTCATTCAATAAATAATGTCTTTATATTACATATACAAAATAAACAATGGGTTTTCCAAATAGTGAATTAAAACTTGAAACGAAAACAGTGAAATAGAGAGTGAGGGGCTTTGCGGATGAAAACAGAATACTCTGCAGTGAATGCATTGAATATTTAAATTTGTGTAAAATTGGAGTTCATAAACTCAACAAACATCAGAAATCGAAATTATAGGAAATTTCTTGGAACATGAATTTATAAAAACATTTCCAGATGGTCAAACCTTTAATAATTGCTTCCTTTTAGTAACTGTTACATAACTAATTAACAAGCAGCTTTCTCCATTATAATATAGAAAGAAAGATACTTATTGATAAGGACTAATCACTTTAATAACCAAGTTAATTGCCAACAAATGGATTACAATTATCTAATAACTCCAAGGACAGAACTTATTCCTTAGTTTTTTTGTCTACTTCTCCATGCTAGAAAAGAGAAAAACATGCAATACAAGAGCCTTCTGCACATCTCAAATTCCAATATACATGGTACCAGTGAGTTCTATGTTAACTTATAGCATGGTTTTACATTTTTATTTAGTTGGCCTGCTATTTCAGTTCAGGATTTTATGACTGAATGTTAATGTTGGTACCAGCCCTTCTTCTCCAATGATGTTAAATGTAACAGTTACACATGGAAAATTTGCTTCTTACTTCACATCATAAGTACACCAGGAGCAAAAAACATTCTACTTCAAAAATATTTTTAACATTTAAATAAAATAAGACATATCCAAAAATACATAACTATTTCACTGTGATCATCATCATCATCATCATTTAGCGTCCGTTTTCCATGCTAGCATGGGTTGGACGGTTCAACTGGGGTCTGTGAAGCCGGAAGGCCGCATCAGGCCCAGTCAGATCTGGCAGTGTTTCTACGGCTGGATGCCCTTCCTAACGCCAACCACTCCGTGAGTGTAGTGGGTGCTTTTTACATGCCACCCGCACAGGTGCCAGACGGAGCTGGCAAACGGCCATGAACGGATGGTGCTTTCACGTGCCACCGGCATGGGGGCCAGGCGAGGCTGGCAGCGGACACGACGATCGGATGGTTCGCTTAACCACAGCTGCAACTTCCACTGATGTTGATCGGCCTCAATTTTGGTTCTGCTTTCTGATATCTGATTTGATTTGGTTTGATTTTCATTTTGATTTTGATTCTGACTGTTCTCACTGGTCTTGATCGACAAGACATAAAGAATTATAAAATTCAGAAAATTTTTTAAATATCAAAACCAAAATAACAAATTGAATTTTAAAATTATGTAGTTAGGTTTGATAAGATAAAAACACCAAAGTGAATAGTTTATGGTTTCTCAAAACTTCAAAAAATAGTAAACAAAGTGAGAAGTTGAAATGAAAATAATCTGTGTGAAATAAGAGAGACTCTGGTTTTGTTTCTGGAATTTCTAAGCAGATACAGATCAGAAGAACAACATGAAATAACACAAATTTCACTTACCATGAAAACCATATCAGTGTTAAATAAAACAAATAATATAAAAACAGTTGGGAAATACAGTTAAATAGTTAGTGGGACGGGAGTTGCTCAAACTGTGGTAACAAAGCCTAAAGATGCTTTATGAAGCTAGTTATCTCATGCCAACACACAAAAAGAATTAAATTACAATAGGAATTGTAAATTTTTTTAATGATTCAATAACAAAAATAATGTTGTCCAAAGTTAAATGTTTTGAAGGGTTTCAGTAAATTTTGTTCCCTAAATACTGAAAGGCACAGTTTGTTGAGTTTTTAGGCCCATTGCTAAATACACCAATGTTAAACATCCCCTTAAAAACATAGCATTGCATCCCCAGCTAATGTAAATAGATACTTTATAGAGGTAGGGACTCTGTGGAGATAAGAAACAAAATTCTGGCTATAGATATGTGGAGATAGAGCTTAAAGCAGTACACAGTGGGAACACTTTATAAATGCCGAGTGTTTTTTTGTTTGTTTGTATCGTGGAGCACAAATTTTATGAAATAAAAAATAAAAGTTGAGAAAAACATTTAGAGCATTAATACGATCTACTACTAATATTTATTTCATAATAAATATACTTTAACCCTTTGCCTATAACTTACCCCAACGTGGACCCATCTTCCTCCAATCTCCATCATCGTCTTCTTCAGTAACCAAAGGCATGACTGATTTTTCAAACAAGAAAGATAACATAGATTTAAACATTCTAAGACATAGATGAACATGTGGCAGGAAAGGAGGATTGCAGAATGATGAAGAGTCAGAATAGCACAAAGAAAAAAGAGAGTCTGAGGGGCAAGAGAGAGAGGGAGGGGGAAATAAATCATTGCTATAATGTTAAACTGTTGTATATCCAGTTCTTTTGGTCAAACTCTCCTATCTCCAGCTGCTTCAGATGCCAAGATATCAAAAATTGTCAAAGTGGAGTACAACGGTTTTGCTATGGAATGGTATATTGATATAACTATTTTTTTGTTTTCTGAAAAAGCAACATTTTGGAAGTGTGACACTTCTGCATAACAGCAATGAAATGTAATAGAAATAGGATAGGAGTAGAAATGGTGAAAACTGAAGGATAAACAATGAATCGAAGTCATGGTCGATGCCAGTGCCATGTAAGAGGTACCCATAAATCAAAGTCATGGTCATTCGCTGCTGGTGTCATGTAAATGACACCCATACATCGTAGTTAGGGTTGTTGATGGCGCCATGTAAATTGCACTTGTGAATCAAGATGGTTGCTGCTGGTGCCATGTAAGTGGTATCCATACATCATAGCCATGGTCATCAACAGTGCCATGTCAAATGATACCTGGGAATCGGGGTTGTTGATGGTGCAACATAAATGGCACTTGAGTCGTGGTCGTTGCCAGTGCCATGGAAATGGTACCCATGCATTGTAATCATTGCCACCACCTGTGAATCATAGTCATGGTTGTGTGCCAGTGTCATGTAAATGGGACCTGTACTGATGGCACATAAAAGTACTCATTACACTTCTGAAGTGGTTAGCATTAGAAAGAGCATCCAGCTGTAGAAACCATGCCATATCAGACTGGAAGCTGATGCAGCTCTCTGGCTCATCAGCTCCAGTCAAACCAACTCACCCATGCCAGCGTGGAGAGCAGACTTCAAATGACGAGAAAATGTAAAAGACAAAAAGGAGAAAAATAAAGAGATAAGGAAGGAAGAATTGGATATGAGGGAGGGGAGTAGAGCATGAGGAGAGAGGGGGAAAATTGAAAGAAAGGAACAGATGAAAGAGAGGAGGAGAGGAACGGAAAGAGAAAAAGGTGAAAATGAGGTGAAGAGAAGGAGGAAAGACAAAAGATGTGAAAAAGTGTATTGGTTATAAATCAAAAGGGCACCTAGCAAGATTTGAACCCAATGTTGATGGAAGCACAAGCATAGTTGTGTTATGAAGTTCACTTCCCAATAACATGGTTTCAAGTTCAGTTCCACTATGGAGAACCTTAGGAAAGTGGCAAGCATCTTTTACTATAGTCCTGAGCTGACCAAAGCCTTGTAAGTGAATGAAAACCAAAAGAAGCTTGCTGTGTGTGTGTGTGTGTGTGTGTGTGTGTGTGTGCATGTACACAAAAGCTACTTGCTGCAAGCTGTGTTATCTCTTCTATCAACAACATACATGCTTGTTCCACACTTCAAGGAGCTTGTGGAATAAGGGATCCCTTATTTTAAGAACAAGTAAGGGTTAATGACAGAAAGTGCACTGGCAGTAAAACACTGTCCCAATAACATATTCATCTAACCTATGCTAGCATGGAAAAAATGTAAGTAAAATGAATGGGTGATAGCCAAGTACACTTAATATTTCATGTAAATGGCTGAGCTTGCAAAAAAAAGGGCAAAATAAAGAGAAAAATGGCATGCTAATGTTGACTCTTCTGGATCTTATACTGAATCAACAAAGTTTATGTATAGTGACTTCAAGGATGAGAATTTCAAGTGCATAAGAAGCTTTCTCTTAATGCTTTTAGAACAGGAATTGGAGGCAGAGTTTTGCATTAAGATATAAAACAAACTTTGGAATGTAAACTAATCAACATGTAACTTTAAAGAAAAAAGGCAGAATTAGAAAAAAAAAGTACTTAATTTCTAGCTCTATTTAATCTAATTAAGGAGATAACTCACACAAGCACAGGAATAGATTAATGTAACCAATTCACCATGTTAAAAATTAAAAAGAAAGCAAAGATTGTCAAAGCATGAACAGAACACCATCAAAGCGTCTATCAAGGGTTAAATTTAGATTAATGCAATACAAGCTTTTATCTGAAATTAGTTTAACCCTTTAGCATTTAAGTTGACCATATCCAGCCAAAATATTTTACATGGTTTCATGTTCAAACTGGCCGGATTTGGTCTCTCATGCACACCCTACAATGTCATTCTGAAAATAAACAATCACATCATTGAAATCTCAAGGTTACAAGATGATGTGCTATCATTTTCAAACAATATGCATCATATTTGACAGGAAATTCTGAATGCTAAACGGTTAATAGTTAAACGAAAAATTAATCCTAATCAATGCAAAATAAAAGCATTTCAATTAATGAAAACTTACACGAATATCAATCTGAAGAACAGTGTCAAACGAAATCTATATCTTTATAAATATAAATATTGGTTTCAGATTTTGGCACAAGGCCAACAGTTTCAGAGGAGGAGGAGGTAAGTCTACAGCATCAACCCCAATGCTCAACTGCTACTTATTTTATCGACACTGAAAGGATGAGAAGCAAAGTCTAACTTGCCGGAATTTGAACTCAGAACATAAAGAGAGATGAATTGCTGCTGAGCATTTTGCCTAGTGTGCCAATGATTCTGCCAGCTCAATGCCTGATAATAATAAATTACATTTGCTGAACACATGCTGGCATAGAAAAAGGGATATAAAACAAAGGAATATATGCATCATCATCGTCAATGTTTTAACTTCCACTTTTCCATGCATGCAAGGATCGGATACAATTTCTGTGGCTGGGTACCCTTTCTGTTGACACAAAATCATCTGTTTCCAAGCAAGGTAATATTTCCCTGCAGTTTGACAAGTTGTTGCAGAAAATTAGAAATGACCAACACCATTTGTATGACAGTGACACATGGAATCAAGACACACACACAATGGCTTCTTTTAACTTCATCAAACAACTCCACTCACAAGCTTTTGGCTGCCCTGTGGCTATTGTACAAGACACTTGATGTGCCATACAGTGCAAATGAACCAAAAAACCATGTAACTTCTTACCACATAGCCACACTGTGTGAAGATATTATAATTAAATATTTTCACAATATATTTTATACTTCTGCCTTTTACATTGTTACAATGACATGGAAGTGGTTTTTATTTTTGGGGGGTTTTTTAAGACATATCTTATAAAAGATATCTGTGCAGAAGGACAAAGGTTTAGGTCTTTGGTCTTCCCTGTCCTGCTCTATAGTTGTGAAACTTGAACACTGTCTGAGAACCTCAAGAACTGCCTGAACTCCTTTGGTATCAGAACGCTTCACAGGATTATGGCTTTACCACTGGTCAAATTTCGTATCCAACCAACAACTCAGAAACTGGGATGCATTCTGTTACTTGTATAATTTGGTGGCCCCAGTTCAGACTGTTTGGCCAGGTTATTCAATTTTCCAACCCGCTTACTATGTTCTTTTCATTGGGGATCTGGCTGGGTTGACAACTTGAGTTGGTTGACCACATTCCACATGGTCATGACAGATGAATTATTTCGGAGATGGAATCTGACTGAGACTCTGCCCAACAGGTTGCCAAGGAGGACCAAGGAGTATACTGACAAATGGTCAATACAGCAATGTGCTGCTGCAACAACATATAGCTCCATATCTGATCTGACTTCAGAAGACAAAGAGCAGCGGTCACAGCTTGAGGCCAATGGAAAGAGAAGAAACTATCTTCACACTTTATGACCTGGCTCAAATGCCTGAAACAAAGTATTCACTGCTAATAGTATCCAAGAAACAGTGCAGTTGAATCAAGTGACTGATGAAGCCTACCACCCAAGGACAAGAACTGAACTTCTAACAGTATTTCACATAGCTTTCAGACACAAGGCTATGCTTGATCCTAGGCTATGGGTGAGGAAACTTCCTCATGATACTGTGTTGTAGATCAAAACCCAAAGCAACTTCCTTAACCATACAGCCATGCCTAACCCTATTAAGTTGGAAGACTGTATACTCTAATACATGTCAATTTATGAGAGGTAAGCAGGAATTACATAACCCAAAACATGATGAAAGAAAACTAGCAGTTATGATTAATATTTTTCAGCACTGAATATTTAGTAATTAATATTAGCTTCACTACTTGAATACACACACACACATATATATATATCCATCCACAATCTTCATAACAACACTTACCCCATCGTTCTCGAGAGCAAGCTTTCCTCCAATCACCTTCATCATCATCTAGTGATTTTTTATCACGCCAATTCTCATTGCTGAATGATCTGGAATATTCTTTAGCTGGATGGGCAGAGTCCTCAAAGCTTCTAGCTGAATAACTACGTTCATACCGTCTGTGAGAAAAAAAAGGGAAACTACATTTTCTATAGATTATTTATCTATTACTGATCATTAAAGATGGTAAGAAATGAGATGACAATTTGTTCTATATAGATTTATTTATGAAAAAAATTATTTTACTGAATAGTTTATAGACACACGAGTTATATGAGAGCTTTAATCATTACTTCAGGATACAAGTTATGACAATTCTCTCTTTTCCAAGTCAAAATTCAATTTTTTTTAATTAGAAATTTTGGTGCGGTGAAATATCACATCAAGTCTTCAGTTGAAAATAAAAGCACACATGCACACAAACATTAAAGAAGTTATTCCATTTCAATGAACAATATGATGGTTTGCTAACTGAAAAGCAGTGACTTGTGGTTTACAGTTTTGGACGAGACCACATTTGCACCAAATTCACCTGAGACAGAGAACATAAGAGCATGCATAAAAATAAAATAAATCCTTTCAGTGAGATTGAATAACAGTTTTTACAAGAAACATAATCAGTTGACTCTCTTCATTATTTACTGAATGATGACTTAATATCAGACAGAACTGAAGGATGTAATAAAGCAGTCAGTATTCTGGATATAGACCCAGAATACAAGTTATGTGCTAACTCATTGCTTATTTCAGTGGTTTTCAACCAGGGTCTATATGGCCCTTAGGGATCCATATAAGATTAGATTTTGTTGATGTTAGGAAGGGCATCCACCCAAAGAAACCATGACAAACAAGACTGGAACTTGGTGCAGCTCTCTAGCTTACCAGTTCCAGTCAAACCATGTAACCCGTGCTAGCATGGAAAGCAGATGCTAAACGATGATGATGAAGAGTTTATCTCCAATAAATTGGTTATACTTCCACAAAACACAAAGTATTTTTAATAATTATTTTTATACAATTCCGAATTAATATTTAATTTTAAAAATATAATAGGCTAGGAAAGTTCACCCAAGTAAAATAAGAATCAAAGGGGGTCCAAAGGTAAAACAAAATGGTTGAGAAACACTATCATTTGTTAGAGTTGATGGTTTATATGAACACAAATATATTGCCAAGTGGGCAAAATTAAATACTGTACAGTACTTACAGAGTAACAGTTCTTCCAAAAGATACAAAAACCAAAATAAAGCCAAATTCAACAAAATATGGGAAGAAACATTTTGATCATATGACAGCAAGCACGAAACATTAATACATATATTGGTGCAAATATATAGGAAACAATGTTGGATTCAATATGCAAGGTGTGTCATAAGATTTGTTTGAGGCCACCTCTTTCAAGAGCTCTAACTTTCTTCCAACTTTGTTTTTCTTTAGCTTACTTTTCAGATAATGTCAGGCATCAGGTTGACTCAGCATTGTCTTAAAAAGTGTAGCATAGAGATAGAGAGATAGCTCACTTCCTGAAAGTTGCATGATCCTTCATTGTCAAAGTTCGAAAGGAGCTGGAAGCTGCTGACAGGGATCCAACATTAGCAGCTAAATGCAAAATGCATGCAAAGGGTACTAATTCCTTCAGAACACATAACTTTGTACAAAATGCTCAAGAAATAATCAATAAAAACTCCATAAAGTTAATTCGACCCATTGCAAAGGACCTGAAAATTTCAGAAGTGTTGTGCATGACGACATCTGGTATAAGTTCTATGTGATGCAAAGGTCAGTTTATGTCGGATGTGACAAGAGAGAATTGTTCAATCTGAGCAGAGTGCTTTCCAAACAAGTTAGAACACCAAGAGGTTGGAATTCTTTGGTTTTCCTTTGATGAGAAGAACTCATCAAAGGCAAACCAAATGGATGACAGATGGTTATGCTGAGACCTGAATGAGGTTCCAGATGGTTCTGAGAGTCCTCAGCAACATGGGAAATGTCATGCCTCCTCGCTTTGTGTTCACTGGGCTTAAGAGTCAATACCATCATCTACACAGAGGTATTGGAACAAGTTGTGAGGCCCTGAATAGACAGAGTGTGCAAGAGAAGACTACATTTTCCAAGAAGATTCTGTACAGTCTCATAAAGCTACAACCCAAGCATGAATGCATGCCAATCTCTATGATCAAATTCTCCCAGACACAACCTTTTAGCTCACCAGATGGGACATGGTCAACAAAGAGGTTTATCAACACCCCCATAACACCAGACAATGTCTGAAGTCTACCATAACCAGCACTATATCCAAAATTGATAAAGATCATCTGATTCAGGTATATCAATGCTTTTGACTCCATATTGAAGTAGCCATTGATGCTAACTGTGGATTCATTGAATAAGTGTGATAAAAGAATTCCCAAGAATATTTGTGCCAATTTGTTTTTAAATACAACTTTTCTTTGATGAGCTATGCACCTTTTTCTAAATTCATACAAATGACTTAAAAAAAACTGATGCATTTTGTATTATTTGAATTACAAACCTGTAAGTGTAATAAATATAGGAGGACATAAACAACTGTAGTCTAATATTCCACAAAATATTTTCATTAATTGAGATGTATTGCTGGACCAACTGATTTAACTTAAATTTGTTTCAATTTTTGAATGACATTATATTTTGATATCAAGTGAGAGAATAGAAAGTGAACCACTCCAGATACAAAACTTTTCCATTCTCTAAATCATCATCACAACCATTTAACGTCCATTTTCAATGCCAGTATGAATTGCAGTTTGACAGGAGCTGGCAAGCCAGAGAGCTGAATAAAAGCATCAAATGTCTGTTTTGTCAAGGTTTCTACAGCTGGATGCCCTTCCTAATGCCAGCCACTTTACAGAGTGGACTGGAAGTAAATGTATATTTTTTAAAAACATTCTTATGCCTCCCATGCTTTGTTTAACAAGAGAAATAGAAAGACTAAGATGAAGTAGATCAAACCTTACCTATCATCCCAGTTTTCTCGACTTCTATTCCGGGTAAAACTACTTGTTTCACCATCATCATATGACAGTCTTTGACCAAAACCCTCTGCTCGACCACGACCTACAGGATAAAAAAAAAATCCAATTAAAAGGAATAATAATGACATAAAAGGCAATCAATTCCTTGCATTTCAAAGTACAAAGTTTTGGATGTATAGGGAACAGATAAGGGGGAATAGATTGGATAAAACAGAGTAGTTTAAGAGTGACATAAACTCCTCAAATCATCGAGTTTAATTTTAATAAAGAACTCACCTTCAATTCTAGTAGTCTTGTCAATGTTGGAGAAATTAGCCATATTACATTTCATGAATACATAACATACTAAGTCAATCATTATTAGAAACTGAACAACAACAAAAAACACATTGAGACTCTGATCTTTTGCATATTGGAAACCTGTATTAACAGCTCTTTTGCCATTTCAGTTATATCTATTCATGACCTTAATTCACTTCTGTTTTTTTTCGGTTAAATAAAAAAAAAAACAGTAAATAAAGTGTTGATTGACACGAAAATATATAAGACTAATGAATACCATTTAGAAACATGCAGGAGAAAATTGCAGAGGCATTTAGTCTTGAGTCTCAACTCCAGTGCCAGTATTTGTTTGTTTAATGTATTTTGTTCCAGGTTCAACAGAGACTTATTTGAGGCAGAACTTTACTAGTTGATGTTTTTCAAGTAAGAGATTTGAATTCACAAGTTTTCAAAAGTGTATAGAAACAAGCCTTAACCTTTTAGCATTTAAACCAGCCATATCCGGGCCCTGAATGTTTTATCTGCCAAATCTGGCCAAGCACACCTACCCTACAATCTCATTATAGAAATGAAGAATCACATTATTGAAATCTCAAAGCTACAAGATAATATGTGATTAAATGAAAATATTGTGAATAAATAAGCAATGCATTTGACAGAATAATGTGAATGCTAAACAGTTAATGTCAACAAGGAATGTAAACATCATCTCACTGCTTCACTCAAACAGTGACAAGCAAAGATATGAAATGTTAGCATTCATACACACAAACACACGATAGACTTGCACACAAGTTTCCTTCTACCAAATACACTCACAAGGAACTGGGTTTTAGTAGAAGATGCTTGCTAAGATGTTGGATATTTGGCCTTGTGACTGGCACAGTCTTATTAGATTTTGGGATCGATCCGGTACAGGAATAGGATTCTGGATTATTCTTTAATCTTTTCTTTTGTAAAGTTTCACATGGTTCTCTTGTACACACATACACTCACACATTTTCAGCAGTGAACATTACCATCACATTTCCATTGTACATACACACACATACATGCAAGCAAACATATCTTTCTTTTACACACACACACACATACACCTCAAACGCCATTCCTCAGCTTTTTCACTTCCTTCATTATTCATCTATCACCCCTTCCTTTCTCTCTCTCTGCCACTTTGTTTCCTCTTTCTCATTGTCATTATTTTCTCTTCCTCTCACTCATGGCTATTACTCTCATTACTTCATTATTAGTATTTCATCTCCTTTCCCTCTCACTCAATTTGTATTAGCAGATGTTACAGATACATATTTTTCCGACCACGATACAGTATGCATTTCATTACAATTATAATTATGTTCAATTGCATTTCTCTCCCAAAGTTCCTGTTCCATTTCAACAAATGTTTCCAAAACTTTTACACAGTGATTCCCAAAGACTTTTCAACGTGTGCGCTCAAGTCATGCAAATATTTTCGTTAGCCAGATGATACACACACAGCATCATAAACACGTGCCTGCACACCCACTTGCACATTCTATGACTCCCACTGGGATCAATCACATATCAGACAAGGTATATGGATTATTTTTCTGCTTGAAAATGATTGGGTTCATTTTGAGGATTCTCATTTGTGAGAGCAGTCGATTTTATTTCAGATATTTTCATTTTAAAAATCATCTCCGGTTAATGTATCAACCCCACTCAACTGCTGGTCACAATGGTTTCCCAGTAATCCTTCTCAAATCATGTAAGCATGCCCTGGCAAAACCCCTCCAGATTTTCTTCCAGAGCTTTCTTGCAAATGGCAGGCTGCAAGGAAGCTGAAGGGGGGGAATAAATGTGTCCAATCCATAAAAGGGGAAGCAATATATAGATATAAATATATACATACATATATATATATATATATACATACACATATATACATACATACATATACATACACATATGTATATACACACACATATAGGCGCAGGAGTGGCTGTGTGGTAAGTAGCTTGCTAACCAACCACATGGTTCCGGGTTCAGTCCCACTGCGTGGCATCTTGGGCAAGTGTCTTCTGCTATAGCTCCGGGCCAACCAATGCCTTGTGAGTGGATTTGGTAGACGGAAACTGAAAGAAGCCTGTCGTATATATGTATATATATATATATATATATATGTGTGTGTGTGTGTGTGTTTGTGTGTCTGTGTTTGTCCCCCTAGCATTGCTTGACAACCGATGCTGGTGTGTTTATGTCCCCATCACTTAGCGGTTCGGCAAAAAGAGACCGATAGAATAAGTACTGGGCTTACAAAGAATAAGTCACGGGGTCGAGTTGCTCGACTAAAGGCGGTGCTCCAGCATGGCCACAGTCAAATGACTGAAACAAGTAAAAGAGTAAAAAGAGTATATATATATATATACATATATATATATACAAATCAAAAATCAAAATCAATTCAATGACTGGCGTCCATGCTAGCGGGGTACAAAGAGCACCATACGAGTGTGATTATTGACAGAGGGGCTAACTGGCTTCTGTGCCAGTGGCACTTAAAAGGCACCATTCGAGTGTGACTGTTACCAGCGTCGCACTACTGGCACTTGAGGAGCCCCATGCTAGTAAGGTATTAAGAGCACCATCCGAGCATGATTGTTGCCAGAGCGGCTATCTGGCCTCCGTGCCAGTGGTACGTAAAAAACACCATTCGAGCGGGATCATTACCAACATCGCCTTACTGGCACCTGTGCTGGTGGCATGTGTAAAAAGGATTCGAGCGAGGTTGTTGCCAGTGCTGCCCAACTGGCCCTGTGCCGGTGGAACGTAAAAGCACCCACTATACTCTCAGAGTGGTTGGCGTTAGGAAGGGCATCCAGCTGTAGAAACTCTGCCAGATCAAGATTGAAGCCTGGTGCAGCCATCTGGTTCGCCAGCCCTCAGTCATACGTCCAACCCATGCTAGCATGGAAAACGGACGTTAAACAATGATGATACACATATATATACACACACGTATATATACATATACATATATATACGCATATATATATATTTGGGGGCCTGTTGCATCATAATAAAAGCAAAATTTCTTTCCTGAGAGATCTTACTGCATGCAATCTAGCCCTATGAAGAGCACTCGTAGAAACTCACCTCAACCCTGATATAGAGGATGCAGAAATACATGTACCAAACTATGCCATACTGCAAACAGACAGAAGGGAAAGGAGCCATGGTGGAGTTGCTGTATACATCCGTGACAACCTCACACACTCTAATTGTATACATTAATTGTATATGTAAGACAACATAATATAGTCATATGCAATAGATATTGCCCACCAGATGCTCCAAACCACATAGGCAAGTTTAAAGATTGCCTCACAAGAATTCAAGTAATCCTCATGAAACTGGAACACCACATGACCATATTTCTTATGGGTGATTTCAACTTCCCCAACGTCAAATGGCCCGAAGGTCTCATACTCTCAGGAATGACTAATTCAGGTAGAGTCCCAGCTCAACCTCACCAATGCCCTATTCATGGAGCAAGCTGTACTCAGACCAACTAGGACGAATAACATTCTGGATCTCTGCTTCACAAACAATATGCACATCGTTCATGATGTGAAAGTGCCGCTGACATTAGTCTCGGATCACAACATAATAGAGCTGTCTATGTTTGGACCGAAAGTAACCAGAGACATACAACCTAAAGGAAGCACCCGAAATCTCTCCAATCTGAACTTCCACAAAGCAGACTGGAAATCGATCCAAAAAGAGATCCTCAGAGAGTACTGGCCAAAATGTCTCTCCACACCAGACATTGAAATGAAACTAGAATTTTTCATGTCTGTTGTGCAAGCCATATGCCAGAAATTTGTCTCAGAGCACAAGGCCAAAACAAACAGGAACAAGATTCCAAGGGAGAGGAAGATCCTCATGAGACGATGGACGAAGGTTGCAAATCGCCTCAACCAACATCCCCAAAATAGCAAAAGGTCCCTCCCAGAAACAACACTGATGGAGATTGAAAAAAAGCCTGCAAAAATCATATGTGGGGAGAGAGCAAAGAAGCATGGGTTATAAAAAAACATTAAGTCAAACCCAAAGGCTTTTCATTACACGAAAGAAACAGCCTCAGTACACTGCAAGATAGGACCCCTCTTCCAAAAGGATGGCACCCTCACATAGAGTCCAACCAGGATCAGTGAGGTACTGAATGACCAATCCAAAAGCCTCTTTACCACTCCGTTGGAACAGACAAGTGAACAAACCAGTGGATTTCTTTGCCGCCTCGCCTATAACCAGCGATGCAGTTACAATGGAATACATCAACATTAGCAAAGATATACTACTAGCCATCGATGAGATGGACACTAACTCAACTGCTGATCTTGATGGTTTCCCAGCAATGCTCCTCAAATCGTGCACGCGTGCCCTGGCAAAACCCCTCCAGATTCTCTTCTAGAACTTTCTTGCAAATGACAGGCAAGCAAGCAAGCTGAAGGAGAGAATAATATGCCCAATCCATAAAGGAGGAAGCAGAGCAGATGCCAAAAGCTACAGGCCTATCTCTCTTGATTTCACACATCAGCAAAGTCATAAACCAGATAGTCACAGGGAAACTAATCGCATTCCTAGAAGAAAATGACTTGCTGAGTGATACCCAGCATGGCTTTCGACCACGTAAAAACTGCCTGACCCAGCTCTTACAACACTATAACTGGGTGTTGAGGCAGTTACTCAACAACTCAAGGTTATAGCCCAACTAATTAGGGAGAGAGTTAGTTTAGACAAGATTCAATTTGGTTTTGTACCAGGAAGAAGCACCACTAATGCTGTATTTCTGGTAAGACAGCTGCAGGAGAAATACATAGCCAAAGATAAACCACTGTACTTGGCTGACGTTGATATGGAGAAAGCCTTTGACAGGGTCCCCCAATCCCTTCTCTGGTGGTTAATTTGGAAACTAGGGACAGATGAGTGGTTAGTGAAAGCTGTACAAGCCATGTACAGGGATGCTGTCAGTAAGGTGAGAGTGGGCAACGAGTATAATGAAGAATTCTGGGTAGAAGTAGAGGTTCACCAAAGATAATTCCTCAGCCCCTCTTATTCATTATAGTCCTCCAGGTAATAACAGACGAATTTAAGACAGGATGCCACTGGGAGCTCCTCTATACCGATGACCTTGCTCTACTAGCTGAATCACTACCAGAACTAGAGATGAAGTTTCAGGTGTGGAAGCAAGGTCTAGAATCGAAGAGCCTTAGAGTCAATCTAGCAAAAACCAAAATCTTAGTAAGTAGGAAGGCAGACAAATCACAAATCCCTTCAGGTAGATGGCCTTGCTCAATCTGTAGAAAAGGTGCAGGTAAAAACCCCATAAGATGTACCCAGTGTAAGCTTTGGACACATAAAAGGTGCAGCAATATCAAAGGAAGGTTAATTGGGAAGATATTTTTTGTGTGTGGCAGATGCATAGGGGCAATAGACACTGAAGATATGCAGAAAACAGCTTCCGTCACATGCCAGGGAGAAAAACTAGAAGTTGTTAATAACTTCTGTTACCTAGGTGAGCAAGTCAGTAGCAAGGGTGGATGCTCTGAGAGCATAGCTGCTAGAATAAGAATGGCCTGTGCAAAGTTCAGAGAGTTCCAACTTCTGCTGATGACAGTACCCAACTGACCCTACTATACTGTGTAGTTGACAAAATCAAAAACAAACACTGCGCATGCACAAATTTTAAAATATAAAATGGCGACAATTTATCCATCACACGCTGTATATATTTGATTTATATACTTTTCACATATATCTTCTTTTTATCATTTATTTACTTTTAATTTTAATTTGTATTGTGAATCAATATTATGTGTGTTTCTGTGCATTTATGTTTGCATATGAATTCCATTTAGCTGATGGTGTATGTATTTCATCTTCTAGTTTTCTTCAAAAATAAATTCCTGTATTTCATTCTGTTTTACCTCTACCAGTAATTTGCACAATTCTTCTATATGAAAATTTTGTTATAGAACACCCAATTGAATATTAGCTAATGACTCATTTTCCATGGTGATAGTGAAATAAAAAAATTTAAATAATTTTATATTTTGTTGATTCTGCATTTACCTGTAATTCGATTTTGGGGTTAAGAGCCTTTTCTTAAGTTGTATTCCAAGTATCACATTAATATGTTAATAAAAAAAGAGAAGTTAAGGTTGCTTTAAGAAATCAGTCTTATGTTACCATTATAATAGAATTTAATTGAAACACATAAAGTGCATATCTTGCCTAGAGATAAAGTAATAAAAAAGGTAGTGCCAACATTTCCACCTCTTCCTAAACCATAGCAAGATATTTTTACATAATGAAACTTCAGATTTATAGGAAAGCAACTGGAAAATGCAATTTAACATTTTCCCAAGCAGAAAATCAAAAAATTTTACTATTACACATATTTAGACATCCAAACAATCCAATTTATATATGTGTGTGTGTGTATAAGCTAATGATTTCCAACACAAATACAATGAAGCCAAGCACTTACCTCTTCCTCGACCTCGTTCCCCTCCTCCTCTGCCTCCCCTTCCACTGCTTCCTCCTCTCCCAGACAATCGAAGAACTGCACAACTGTTCACTGACTGGGACATAAGCCGCTGAAAAGACAGGCCATAGGATCATTAGTCGTTATCATGCACCAGTTAAAAATTGGGGAATAAAATAGTTTCAGGTTTTTCTGGGGTTTTTTTTCATAATCAACTCCCTTTTAAGCAGCTGCCTAAACCACAATTATTTTGAAGTATTTTTCTCCGTCACCACAGAGTTTACCTCTCGTGCTGGTGTTTAACAGTTGGGAACCCTGCTGTTGCTCTTACAATTGGAGAGAGAGAAAACATTTCACCTGTCTCATTTGTTACACCTCTGTAACACACTGTCTGTACTTGACAACTATAAAGCCATGAACTCAACCATACTCACTGCCCTAAACATCAAAAAGTGACAACCACATACATCTTGATTCAACTGCTTTCATAAAGACATTAACATTTCCCATAATTTTGCTACAGGCAGATAAATATATACATAGGAGGTTGTCTTGATTCATAATATGCAGGTTTAGTGTTCTTTACCCACATTTTGTTTCAGTTTTATAACCCTTTCAATGCCCATTATAGTCAGTTTGCGTAATGATAAATAAGCGACATACATTTACATTTCAAACACACCCAACTCCAATAATTCTTTGTCTTTTAAAATTACTAAGCAACAACTATGAAAACTCTATTTTCTACTTTCATCCTACAATATGGTTCAAAACTTTCTCAACAGATTGAAAATGAACTATCAAAACTGTTTGAAGCTGATATTACAAGATTTCAGATTGGAAGTCCTTAGTTTCATCCAGACATTCCACTGTCAATGTCTAATTACATCTATTATGTAACATTGTTTAATTTAATGGACGTCAGTGAATTAGCATCACTGCCTTCAATGTTGAAGACAGTTACTCAACTCGTGGTCACTCTGCATGCACTCCCTCAAACTCTTCCTTGAAGACTGAAAATGGTGGTTCTTACAGATATCACATATCTTCCCAATAGCAGGACACTTCCCCACACTATGGATCATGGTATTGATCAGACAATCAGATGTTGTTATACATCAAGTGTCACAAGGCACTTCCTTGCATTGTTCTTGTTTTCGAACGATGCCACCTTCTTGCTGGCTAGGCAAACAAGCTAACATTTCCCCTGGCTATTCCATCACAGAGTGGACTGGAACAACATGAAATGAAGTGTTTTGCTTCAGAACTTCCAGCCCAGGAATCGAACTCTTGATCTAGAAATCATGAGTGCTATACACTGACTAAAAGACCACATGCTTTCACACATTGTGGATAGAACCACAAATTTTACATGTAATCTTTTTCTGACAAATTCTTCTAGCATATTATTAGTAGGTGTCAAATTAAAATCAATTGTTTCAAACTGCCAAATATGGCTAAGATAGCCTGGCAACAGCATTTCATGTCCTGAAGCTCCATCTGTTCAAATATTTCAGAATTATGTGCAGAATTTAACAGTCCATCAATTAGTTACATTTGTAGGTCATTTTTAGCAGAATATCCTTCTGCCTCCGACTTATCAATTTCACAAAAACATGCAGCTCCACTCATAATAACAATGTATCTGGTTCAGATTCAAAAAACCTGTCCTCTCAACAAGGATATTATAGTCTTTTGTGTGTGTTTCTGTGAAGTTCATCTCCTCCAGTACTTTACACTATCACAGAGGTTACTTTGGAACTCTGATTTAGCTATCAGTGTCAGTTCAATTTGCAACTTGCAGAATTATTTGAAGGTTGAATTCGTCTTTTATCCTTTCAGGGTCCATAAAATAAGTACCAGTTGAGCACTGGGGTCAATGTAACTGAACAGACTTAACCCCAAAATTGTTGGCCTTGTGCCAATTTAAAGCCAATATTCTCAACTCTTACTTAATTATTTCTTTAATATTAGCAGGATACTTGACTTTCTTTAACCCAGGCTTCAGTGAAATTAGGATCAGACAGTGATTCTCCAAATCCCATCAACAGTGCCACTGTTATGACATCAATCAGTGAAAGTCATTCAGGCTGAGTCATATATCATCATGGAAAACACATGCAACACGACTGTTGTAAAACAATGATGTAACAGTTACAACATAAACTCATAAGAAGCGAGAGTTCAGTACCTTGTCCATTAGACAACTATACCAATCATCACTAGAAATGTAAAAATTTATTAACTAGGCAGAACAGATTAGGTTTGTGTGTGTGCGCAATGTTCATGCTTATATTATGAAGAAAACAGAAGACAACAAAACAGTCTTGATATAAATCTCCCATTCTTGACTACAGAGCAGATTTGAACTTGAAAAGTCACACAGGGCTGCTATGCTTTCTGTCAACACCAACAAAGAGCAAAATTCAGGGGTTTTTTTTTTTAATATTTTTTTCCTTCATTCATTCATGATTGAATTATTAAATACATTTCTTGACAATCTTTTTCAACAAAACTATTCTGAAGGCCTTGAAAGATTTCACTTCTTGATACACCCTCAGCCCACAGAGAACAGACGATCTCTATAAGATACTTTTCATGAGAGAGAGCAAAAGGTCAACTTAACATTTCAAGGTTAAACATATACCATAGTCACTCATGGGATGAAAACAATAGCTAATAAGTGCTGAGCTCTAATTGTGGAAAGTAGCTGTGGAAGGGATAGACCTAAGAAGACATGGGACGAAGTGGTGAAAAAGGAAATGTCAAGGGACTGGGAGATGTGGTGATTTGCTGTACTTGATAAAACACGTCAAACTAAGTAGAATCATTGTCTTCTTTTCAGGTATTGATACCACATAAAAAGTACCCATGCTGGGGCTGCATAGAAACGCCTGTGACAGAGGCACATAAAAAACACCCAGCACACTGTTAAGTGGTTGGCATTAGGAAGGGCATCCAGCTGTAGAAACCATGCCACAATAGACCATTGGAGTCTGGACAGCTCCCTGCTAGCCACCTCCATGTCAAACCCATGCCAGCATGGAAAGTGAATGTTAAACAATGATGATGCACATGATTAATGTCTCACCCCATGCATGTGCGTGTGTATTGTTAACCGTTTCTGTGATGGCATCCAGTCAGAGAGGTCCCAACTGTCCGAGTCATTTATCTTACTAATTACAACTGGATACTCTTCTTATTGCCAACCACTTTACAGAGTGTATTGGGTGTGTTTTCTCATGACACCAACACAAAAGAGGTTAAATAATGCAACCTCAGGACTTTATGCAATCTCTGATCGTTTGCAAAGCTCACATCTAGCATACAGCTACATATGTCTCTACCATAGCCCCATATATATATATATATATATATATATATATATATATATATATATATATTTGCCTGGCGCCCGTGCCGGTGGCACATAAAAAGCACCATCCGATCGTGGCCGTTTGCCAGACTCGTCTGGCACGTAAAAAGCACCCACTACACTCATGGAGTGGTTGGCGTTAGGAAGGGCATCCAGCCGTAGAAACATTGCCAGATCAAACTGGGCCTGGTGCAGCCTTCTGGCTTCCTAGACCCCAGTTGAACCGTCCAACCCATGCTAGCATGGAAAGCGGACGCTAAACGATGATGATGATGATGATGATGATATATATATTTATATATATATATATATATGTGCGCCTTTAACAGGGCAAACCAGAATTTTTTCAAAAGGGATCTGTGAGCTGGGTTCAATCAAAGATGATTGAACCCAACTTGTGAAATCCTGTTTAAAACAATTCAGGCATGCACTGTTGTGTTCACTTCTTTACCTACACTTTCATTTTGTATCATGAAATCTTTGTCTTCAAAGACTGTCCTTCATTGGGCCAAACAGATTGAAGTTGAAAGGTTCCAGATCTGGACTGTATGGCAGATGGTGGACCAGGGCCTGCCTACTCCACTTTGCTAAGTGCTCAATTTGTTGCCACAGCTATGTGCTTTTGCATGGGGATCGTTTTCAGATTCTTTTTTCAGATTCGTTTTCAGATTCTTTTTTCATCCTAATGGTTTCCCTGTGTTTTTTGATTGTCTCAATGTATTGCTCACTATTCATGGCAGTTAAATTCCAGAAAATCCAAGAGAATGACACCGTTACCATCCCAAAAAGCAGTGACTGTAGTGTTCTTTGCTGATCACTGGCTCTTGAACTTCTTAGGCCTTGGAGAGGAAGTGTAACATCCATTTCGCAGAAAGCCTTCATTTCTGGATCATAAAAATGTAGCCACATATCATGTGTTATCACCAGATAACAAAAAATGCTATCTTCATTGGTCTGGGAAGCTTCCAGTAGACCAGAGCAAGCTTCCATACTTGTTGTCTCCTTCAAATTAAGTGTTAACTGCTGAAGCACCCACAATTCTTCTAAGCACAGTCCAGTTGTGCAACAAACTCACATTCTGAAACTTAGTTTGTCCCCAACTATTGATTTGTTCACTCACTGGTGAGTCATATCGGTGCTTACAATTGATTAGTTTATCTTCAATGCTGGTTCCCCTTCTTTAAACTTCATCCATCTGAGCACAAAGTCATTGTTAATGGTGCCATCTCCGTACACAAACAACAGTCTTCTGTGGATGTCAGACAGCCTGTGACCTTCCTTCATCAAGAACCCAGTGATGACACTGTGTTTTTGTTTGGAACCCATTATGCCTGAAATGAAGAAGAACAGGAAGAAGGGTTACAAAAGAGGATGAGTTACTCTCTGCCAACATGTGCAATTTGAATGACTTCAGTCGGTTCATAAAAAGATTATGTTCACTTTTGCAATACTTTCAGTATACCCCTTATATGTTAACAAAGCATCAACAACAGTTCCTTCTAAGCTGTATACATGCGACACACACCAACAATATACCAGTAAGGGTAATTACAACACCCTAACAAAGAGAGCAATTTTTGTTCTTGTAGCATTAACAATGCCATATAGCAGTGTGTGTGTTTTTATTTCACTTCACAAAACTGTTTAACCATAGAGTGCAATATGAAAATCATATTAATATTTGAGTTACATTTTAGAGTTGAAAAAACTGTTAAAACTGACATTAAGAACATGTACAACAACTTAAAATATTTGTTAATACCAACGACAAAAAGTGCTTTTTGTGTACAGAAATCAAAAGTAGTGACTTAGATGAAATGATGTAGAATTCATGGAAGAGAGACACTCAAAAGACATCTCAATCAATCAACAAAATTAAGTAGACTTATTATGCACTGCTTACAATTTTCATGAATTCTTCAAGAGCCCAGGGTCATATGGCAGAATACTTTCATGTCACGGATCATTAATTCAGCAAAGATTTAATATTTTGAATGTTTTGCAAAAGGTGATAAATATTTGCAATACTTCTTATAATTGCAAACAAAAGTACTCTTTTAGTTAAAAAAAAAAAATGGTTAATGTTATATATCAAATTTGATTCCACTCAAAACAAGTTATGAAATGCCTGCTAGAATAAATTATCATCAGCAAGCAATAGTAAAGCAATTTTTACATAAATGGTTTAAGAATTATATTCTTAACCTATTGGATCTGCAACAGCATTGCTGCAGAAAGGAATTTCATATTCCTCAGACTAACATCACATTACTCACCAGGCAAATCTATGCAATAACAAAACCTGATAAAGCACTGCTTCTGATGAAAGATACAAAAATACTTCCTTGATTTGTATAGAGAATAATTTTCAGATGATCAGAAAGGAAGCCTGATCTGAGAAAATTACTGAAATCACAAAATATGTGACGTGCAGACCATTTAGGATACCTTTTTGTGAAAGAATTAATTAAACATTATAAAATACTACTAGTTCAATATTTCTAAAGATAAATATTATTTGAAGAGTTTACAAAATTGTTTTTTCTAGTAGAAGAAATGTTTTGGATAAATTTTTAAAAATTTGTTGAGATTTTACAGAGTTTTATTATATAACTACATGTTTCTAATTTGCTATGAGGTTGTAACGATACCATTGTGAAGATGGTAAACTGAAACAGAAAGATAAACTTCAAATATTAATATTACAACAATGAAAAGCAACCCAACAAAGGAGGTGACTCTACACTCAACTTGCGAAAAATAGTAGCCAAATTACCTCTACATTACAGCCTACTGTCTTGGGGAAAAGGGAGATACAATGTCCCTAATATGCAATGGCAAGAGGATGGTCATAGTTTGACCACCCTATGGCACAAGTTTGCTTAGTCAGGACTGACATGAAACTAAGCAATAATAATGAAGGAATCTGAGATCAAATGTATCAAGTACACAACCTGAAATTCTTGTGCACAAGAAGATTTCTAATTGAATTTCTGCTGATAAGGAAAACTCATCAGAAACAAAAGCAGAGTCAAATAGCAAAATTGGCAGACTGAAAATATTCTGGAAATATGCTGCAACTTGGTCATTCTCAATTATCCAAAGTTGAAATTTACAATTTATGAAATCTCTAAGCCACATTTTATTATTTGATGAAGAATAAATTAGAGGCTTATTTGTATAAAAAGTCTGTGCGTTAATTTTTTATCTAGCTGCTGCAGTTTAACCTTTTCCTTACCAAAATCATACATGGTCATCTGTTATCAAACCATCCATCAGAATTTACTGGTTTAAATCAAAATACCAACATAAATTGTTAATTTACCTGTGTTGGTATTTTAACCCTATTGTGCCATATTCCTGATAAAACAGAAATGGCCAACACAAAATCCCTACCAGATTCCCATTGAAGCTGTAATGAACAACACATAGAAAAAGATAAAATACTCAAAATAGACAACCAATCATGTTGCAGTTTTGTAGTCAAGTGTGTTCATGATTCATAGTTAATGGTGTCCCCATATAACTGTCTTATTTTTTTAAATATAATTTTTAATAGAAGGAAAAGGTTGGGGGGGGGGAAGCACTGAAACAAGCATGTAACAAACTTAGCACTTCAACTGGTAAACAAGCAAAGGCCTACACTCTTTACAGTTGATGAAATTACTGATGGTGTTTATTCTTCAGATGAAAAGTTTACACTTATGCAGACAATGAAAGTGATTCAATCAGACTGGTGAAAGTTGAGGAAAGTAGCAATTTGGGTTAACAAATACAATAGCTGAGAGACAGGCTTATTAATGTGGTATTCCTGAATTTTTTTTTTTTTTGTGATTCTGTCCATTAGTTTGTCTGTAATGAACAAATATGTAGTTGAGAGATATTGTTATTCTCCTGAATGTTTTTGCGATTAGTTTGTCGGTAATCATTACTTGAGTTGCATATGCAAGTAGTTATTTTTTTGCTCAGGAGCCCAGATGGAGGGTAAAGTTAGACACAGGGGACCAGGGTTGAGAGGGTAAATAACTTAATATATAATTTCACTAAATAAATGCCAGTTGTACACAATCTGACGTTGATAAGGGGTTCATTTTATCTCTTTGGAATTTGGCTGTTTTGAAATAAAAACCATTGCTTTCTTTATGAACTTTGAATGTTTCAATTTACAATAATATTTAAAACACATCAGTAAAAGTGGTGATTTCCAGAAAGAAGACTGATAACTTTATAAATATTTATTTTCCAAAAATTTCAGGAAACTTGGACCCAATAAGTCATTCTGAAAATCAATTGGCTATCTACTTTTGTTTATTCCAATTCAGTGATGGAGACTTATTCCTATGCAAAATGTAAACTAAAGAAAAAACAGTGAACTTCATAAATCAGGATATTTCTGCATTTACCATTAATATGTAATTTCAGAAGCTATAAAAAATAATTTGCTTAGCACATTTTGTCTGGACCAAAACCACACATCATCTCCAAACACTCTTGTTTCCTGTGACTTTAGAGATTTTCTATTTGTAACTTGACATCACAAGACAGCTAATCAATATACATGATTCTAGGTTGAGACTCCCCATGGCTCAGAATGAGCTCATTCATTAATTCATCTTTGCTTCAGTAGCAGTGACCGGTATATCTTGTGCTCTACTCTTGGGGATATTTCCAGAATCCTCTTCTTTTGTCAGATATCATTTCCACAACTTGTCAAGAACAGTATACAACATACATGTATAAGTCCCATCAAGCTTGCTTTCTACCATTTTTGTCTGAGTCCATGTAAACAGTAAAGAGAAACTGATTCAACCATGGCTCTGAAGAATTCCCTTTCCATTCAGTCAGGCAGTGTAGACTTCCAAATTGTTTCTAATTCATTCCATGCTTTTGCTATGTAGATTAATACATGTTTTCAATACATATCACTTCTGAGATAAGTAAATCATTCGTCTTTCTTCAGAGGTATTCTGCTCAATGAGGTGACCTGGCCACACTGGTTAAACTATATGCATTCAGTCTTCAAATATTCACATCAAGGCCAATCCTGGAAGCTGCCTCTTCTACTGCATGCAGAAGTTTTTCAACATCTGTTACCTTGTCAGCAAATAGTGCAAGGTTCTGTGCAAAATCAGCATCAGCGATTTCCCTGGCTGGATATCTTGTTTCTTGCTTTCTATAGAATAAAACCAATGTTACTGTGAAAATCAATGGACATACACAGAACAGAGTCCAGTATTATGATGAATATGTTTATCATCAAATAAAATAATACTGGCTCATTTTATGTGGTAATACTTATACAAACTTTAAATAACTTTACATTTCATTGACTTTAATCTGCACCATCCGATAATTAGAATAATTTTGAAACAAAAATTCTGCAACAGATTTGCCTAAGAATCCTTTGAAGTAAAAGTAAGAAATAAAGTAGCTCAAAGGTTAAAGTTGATCTTAACTTTGTTTATTCCTTCTGAAATAAATAGAGTTACGGTCAGCTGAAAAATAAGTTAATGATAATTCATGCTGACAGTGAAAATAGAGTCAGGGATGATTATTATTTAAACATTGTAATTAAATTCATGTTTTTTTTTTTGTTTGTTTTTTAAAGTTGCTTCTTTACATTTCTTTTGATATGTTCGAGTCTTGACCACTTGAAATCTTGTTTGAGTTTTCCATTACAAAGACTGAGCCTTAATTTCAGGGTCATAGATTCACTATTTGTCATCTTATAGCCATATCTGAAAAGTTTCTTTCTTCCTCAACACAATCAAAGAGATCCTGCACAGCTGAATCTTGATCTTTCTGAGACAACCACATTCTACACACTGGACTTCCAAGCACCGCTATGAACAATGCAAGTGAATGAGAATGGTGTAACTTAGTGTGAATTTGCAACATATGTAAATTAATATCTTTTATAGTAATTTGGAATTTTATACCATTTTTGTTTTGTAAATTGTCTCCTTGTAGAAAATACTTAACCAAAAAAATCAACTGTCCGTGTGTCACTTGTAATGTGATGTAGGCATAAGCAAGAAACTTCTTGCTAATACAGAGTACATAACAATAAATACCTAAATCATTTGGCCAAGCATCACAATATAAACTCTTAATTTTGAATGAATGTCACCAAAATGATGAACACAATCATTTTGGCTTTCAGTTACAATATTCAACACTGATGCGTGTGTGTGTAATATCTGACGACAAGCAATATCTTGAGGAAACTTCATTAAACAATGTATAAACTCAAACTTAAAGTAAACTCAAAGCTTGCAACCAAGTTTTAACAAGTTTTAATTCATTCATGTTGCCAAATGTCCTTTAGGAAGGCAAAAAATAAACATAACAGTTTCTATTTCTCCTCTTCTACAACTCACAGAATTTCAATATGTAAATTTGACTGTAGATAAAATAGAAGCAGTCCCCCCTCTTTTTTTTTATACAAATATGCAAAAATAGGTCTTCAGTGGTAGGTACCCCAATGCTACAATTTACAGATTGCTACCAACAGTGTAACAACAAAATAACTATATGGTGCCTGTTGCTACAGGTGACAAGTATTTAAACAATAAGGACAACACCCCAGAAAATATAGCTAAATCAGAAACAAACAAAATAATCTTAATAACTCACCTGTTCCTCTTCCGTAGGAGGTATATAAGCCAAAGGATCTTGAGGTTTGTCAACCAAAATAAAAGAAAAAAGTTTTAAGTCTTCAGGTATTTTGCTTGAAGGCACAAACAGTGCCAACATTTCTTCTCGACCATAACGGTAATCAGCTAGCTTAAATTTCCCCAAACCTGGAGAGGAAGGTGGGGTGCCCATGCTGCTTGCTTTCTGCAGCCTGAAAAAAGAAATCAAGTTTAACATTAAAACAAGGTACTAAAACAAAGTAAGCCAAAAAATTATATCAACTATTAAGATTTCAAATATCACAGTAATTACAGGCCATCCCTACTTTCATTCTTTCGTTTAGGCAAAAATAAATCATCTATCTATATAATACTAAAACTATGTGATAGCTTGCTTGCATGCTTGTCAGTAATTTAATACAGCCAAACCAGCACACAATGGAAAAATACTCTGAAAGTGAGGTAGCCCTGAAATGTGAAAACAAAGAGGATAAAACAAGTTTCACGTAAATTGGACCACGAGTCCCTGGGATATGCAATTTTACAGGTACCTTTATGATTGCATGCTTGCTTGCGTGCGTGCGTGCTTGTCTGTAATTTAATAAAGCCAAACAAGCACATAATCGGAAAATACTTTGAAAGTAGGGTACCACTGAAATGTGGGATCTTTACGTCTTGACCGACAGATTTTAAAATAATTTTTTGTAACTAAACACTTTCAGACTTCGGACACTGGTAGAATGTCTCATATTAAATATCTTTTACTCTTAGCATTTTTGAGAAAAACTTATATTTACGAAGTTATTTCACATTAAAGTTGTTGTATTTCGGTAATTTCAGCCAATCAATGACATGTATTCAGCTGAATAAAGTTACCACCTTTGTTTGTCAACAACTATCAGTGGTGTATTTTTCGTTTGTCACTGTTATGACATCGTTCATGCATTTGTACTGGTTTTAGCTTTAAGGTTTTAGGGTTAGGGTTGTCATAAATAACAGTGACAAACGAAATATACACCACCGGAAGTTCTTGTTGACAAACAACAGCACTAATTTTATTCAGTTGAATACACGTCATTGATTGGTTGAAATTACCGAAATAGGACAACTTTAACGTGAAATAACTTTGTAAATATAAGTTTTTCTCAAAAATGCTAAGAGTAAAAGATGTTTTATATGACACATTCTACCAGTGTCCGAAGTTTGAAAGTGTTTAGTTACAAAAAATTATTTTTTACATCTGTCAGTCAAAAGGTAAAGATCCGAAATGTGAATACAAACGGAATAAAACAATTTTAACGTAAATCAGACCACAGGTTCCCAAGATACATGGTTTTTTTCAGGCACCTTGAACTGTTGGTGACCCAACAGATCACAGGAAGTATTTCTTAAAATATAAACATACAAACTTTATGACATGTCATAATTCTAAAGCAAATCAAATTTTGCAGATCAAAATTAGATCAGTTTTTGTTTTCTATACCCATGACAGAAAAACTAATAAAACTTAGCTCATATGGAATCATTTAAAGGAAAAATAAGAAATAAAATTTATAATGAATGGAGAAAACTGAAATTCAGTATTCTCAATTATTTTCTCTACTTGGGTTGAAATAGCAATATAAACACATCAGTTCCACAGAATAAGAGTCCTGAATATTAAAATGTACAGGAAAGATTTTAAAATCCATACATAATGCCTAAAATTTGTCAAAGGCTGTCACAGATCACATTGCTATCGACTTTTTCCTTTAGTCATCATCATCATCGTTTAACATTGGTTTTCCATACTGGAATGGGTTGGACTGTTTGACTGAGGTCTGGGAAGCCAGGAGGCTGCACCAGGCTCCAGTCTGATCTGGCAGTGTTTCTACAGCTGGATGCCCTACCTAACGCCAACCACTCTGAGAATGTAGTGGATGCTTTTTACATGCCACCGGAACAGGGGCCAGAGGAGGCTGGCATCGGTCACGTTTTGATGGTGCTTTCTACATGCCACCAGCACAGGGATCATAACTACAATTTCCGTTTGATTTTGATGTACTTGACTCAATAGGTCTCCTCAAGCACAGCATGTCACCCTACGATCCAGAGTACTTTTGAATGGGCTGGTTATGCAACATTGGTGTTGGTTTCAGCTGTGAACCCACTTTATTTGTCAGGTCTTCGCAGTCACAGCATATCTCCAGAGGTCTCGGCCTTTTGTCATTGCCTCTGTGAGGCCCAACATTTGAAGGTCATGCTTCATCACCTCATCCCATGTCTTCCTGGGTCTACCTCTACCCTGGATTCCTTCAACTGTTAGGGAGTGGCACTTCTTCACACATATCTCCTCGTCCATCTGTAGTACATGACCATACCAGCACAAATGTCTCTCTTGCACACCACATCCGATGCTCCTTATGTCCAACTTTTCTCTCAGAGCGCTTACACTCTGTCGTGTGTGCACACTGACATTACATCATGCTAGCTTCATTTCTTTCCAGTCTACACAAATCCTCAGCAGTTACAGACCATGTTTAACTGCTGTGAATCATGGCAGTTCACACACATACATCGTACAATCTACCTTTCAATCTGAGTGAGAGGCCCTCTGTCACCAGTAGGGTAACTTTGCCCAGGCTATTCTTATTCTAGTGATAACACTCTCTGAGCATCCACTCCCATTACAGACTTGATCACATAGGTAGCGGAAGCTATCAACTACTTCTAGTTTCTTCCCCTGGTATGTGATGGAATCTGTTTTCTGAGCATCTGTGGTGCTTATTTCCCCTGTGCATCTCCACACACAAAAGCTATCTTCCCAGTTAATCTTCCTTTGATGTTGCTGCACCTCTTGTGTCCATCTTATGGAGTTTCTAACTGCACCTTTTCTACAGATTGAGCAGGGCCATCTACCTGAAGGGGTGTGTGATATGTTCGCCTTCCTACTTACTAGAACTTTGGTCTTTGCAACACTGACTCTAAGGCCCTTCGATTCTAAACCTGGTTTCAACATCTGAAATTTATTCTCTAGTCTGGTAGTGATTCTGTGCTATGAGGGCCAGGTCATCAGCATAGAAGAGCTCCCAGGGGCAACCTGTCTTGAATTTCTCTGTTATTGCCTGGAGGACTATGATGAATAAAAGGGGACTGAGGGCTGATCCTTGGTGGACCCCTACTTCTACCTGAAATTCTTCACTATACTCATTGCCAACTCTAACCTTACTAACGGCTTCTCTGTATAGGGCCTGTACAGCCCTTATTAACCATTCGTCAATCCCCAGTTTCTGCATCACCCACCAGATAAGGGATCAGGACCCCGTCAAAGACTTTCTCCAAGTCCACAAAAGCCAAGTATAAGGGTTTATCTTTGGTTAGGTATTTCTCCTGCAGTTGCCACACCAGGAATATAGCATCAGTGGTGCTACTACCTATCACAAAACTGAACTGCATCTCATTTAAGCAGACTCTCTAAATTAGTTGGGCTATGACCCTCTCCTTGACTTTCATCACCTGATCCAGCAGTTTGATACCCCTGTAGTTATTTCTATCTAAAGCACCACCATTACCCTTGTAGCAGTTGACTATGGTGCTGCTATGCCAGTCATTGGGTATGACTCCATCATGAACTTCCTGGTTTAATATGCAGGTGACTAGGCCATAGCCCACACCACCAGATGTTTTAAGCATCTCAGCAGTGATCCCTGATGGGCTGGGGACTTTTCCTGGTTTCATACCCTTAATTGCTTTATCTACCAGGTAGCTGTCTATTCAGATAGTACTTGTTGAAATCAAATTAAACAAATTGGAGGAAACTAAAAAAAAAATTTTTTTTTCCATTTTTTTGTGCATTTTTCAGTAGAACAGATTTTGAATTTAACATTAGTTACATTGGAAACCTTACTTTATGTTCACTACAGCCATGTTACATATATCACATGACAGGAAATGCATCAAGTTCCTGATAAACATGAAATTTTCTATATTTCAATCAAAATAACAGTATGAACAAACCCTTCTCGTTCTTTCTCTCACTATATATATATTATATATATATATATATATATATATATATAATCATCATCATTTAACAACCATTTTCCATGCTAACATGGGTTGGACAGTTTGAGAGGAGCTGGCTAGGCAGAAGACTGCACCGGCTTCACTAGTAAGAAAGACAAACAGACAGACAGATATGTATGTATGTATATATGCATGCATGCATGTCTATCCAGTTGGTTATCTTGGAACCAAAGAGATATGTAGATTATGACAAAGACTTCTTGGAAGCTCAATAAATATTTCCACTTACCATTCTGGACCTAACTTCATTGTTTCTGCCATTTTTCTTGCTTCTGAAAAATCAAAAGGAAATAGAAAAATTCAGGATTAAAATTTGTTTTTTCTTGTATTTAGAAAATTTAGTGTTGAGTCATACAATGTTTAACAAAATTGTTCAGACAAGATCCTTTACAACCAGAAGTTTTAATCAACCGACAGATGATACTGCCTATGGAACTAATATAAAAAAGAAAATAAAACTGTCAGTTACGATGACAACTCTTCCAGTTGAGCCAATAAACAAAAGAGCCTACTTGTGCAATTAACATGCAGGCACCTCAGACACACGCCTTTAATGTAGTTGTCAAGGAGATCCAGCATGACACAGAATGTGACAAAGCTGGTCCTTTCAAATCCAGGTACCACTTCTTTTTGCCAGTTGAGTAGACTAGAGCAATGTGAAAATAAAGTGTCTTCTTCAAGGACACAACATGCCCCCATGACCTTACAATCATGAGCCAAATACCCTAACTACTCAACCACACACCTTCACATGGAACTTGTTAACAGCCACTTTAAATATGCCTAATCATGTACAAACACAAAAGGAAAAGCCTGCACTTATATTAACATATCAATGATATCTACACAATATTCCTAGTAACAGTTTCACATCATCTTTCTGAACGATAAGTGTTTTATACCTCAAACAGACTGAGTTATTCCTCCTAACTATTACTTCACTACAAGTGTGATCCTGCCGTTTCATATCATCATCATCATCATCATGGTTGTTTCTCAGGTTCCACTGCTAAAATAGGCATCACCATTACTTTTTCCTCACTTAATTCAAGTACCCCGTATCTCGAGTTTAGGCCTTGTAATGACAGCATTGTTATTCCCAGCTTGCATCATACAGTTTCTCTTCTGGTGTTGAAGTATTATTCTTTTTATACATCTCCTGATCTGTGGATTAGGAGTTAAACCAAAAGTGCATGGATCTAATGTTACAAGAAACCAGAAAGACATGCTGACATCACCATAAGAAGATTAGTATCACTGAATAATAACTGGCTTAAAATGACAAACTTTCCTTGCCAGAAAAAGAATACTTTATCCCATTTTAATTGCTTAGATCATCAGGTGATGTAGCACCGTTTTTGTAAGGAATGAAGCCAATTTCCAGTTGCCAAGAATAAAGATTATTGGAGTGAAATTTGGGAGTGTTGAGCAATAATAACAGTAACTTCAAAGTTTTGGCCAGCTTCATCTTCAAAGGACTGTAATACATTTGAGTTCATCTTGACTTCATAAAGTCTCTGGTAAGTTTAATTAATGGGCTACCATTGTGTACTCTGTCTATCAAGGGCCTCACAACTTTCTCCAATACAACGGTATAGGTAACGTCATTGACTCTTAAGCCCCGTGTAAAACAGTGAGGAGGCATGACATCTTACTCATTGCTAAAGACTCCTAGAACCATCACAGTTGCTAGGAACTCAGTATAAATGACTGCTGGAACTTCATTCGGGTCTCTGCAGTTTAGCTTTTAGGTCCTGATTGAAATTTTTCTTATTGGAGAAAAACCAAAGCATCCCAGCCACTTGATGTTTGAACTTGTTTTTGCGTGTCCAGCATAAACTGACCCTTCTGAATCACATACAACTTGTCTCTGATGTCTTCATGCACAACTCTTCTGATGGTGCATTCTGAAACCTTTGCAATGACTGATTGAGAGTCTGAGGTTTTTATAAATTATTTCTTGGGCATTTTGTACAAAGTTATGTGTTCTGAAGGAATTAGTACCCTTTGCATGCATTTTGCATTTAGCTGCTGATGTTGGATCCCAGTCAGCAGCTTCCAGCTCCTTTCGAACTTTGACAATGAAGGATCATGCAACTTTCAGGAAGTGAGCTATCTCTCTATCTCTATGCTACACTTTTTAAGACAATGCTGAGTCAACCTGATGCCTGACATTATCTGAAAAGTAAGCTAAAGAAAAACAAAGTTGGAAGAAAGTTAGAGCTCTTGAAAGAGGTGGCCTCAAAAAACTGATGCACTCTATATATATACACATATATATTATATACATATATATATATATATATACATATTCATATATACATGTTCATATATATATATATATAGACACACATGCATACACATTCATATATATATATTTATATATATATATATATATATATATCATCGTCATCATTTAGCGTCCGCTTTCCATGCTAGCATGGGTTGGACGGTTCAACTGGGGTCTGTGAAGCCAAAAGGTTGCATCAGGCCCAGTCTGATCTGGCAGTGTTCCTACGGCTGGATGCCCTTCCTAACGCCAACCACTCCGTGAGTGTAGTGGGTGCTTTTTATGTGCCACCCGCACAGGTGCCAGACAGAGCTGGCAAACGGTCACAGAGGGATGGTGCTTTTTACGTATATATTATATATATATATATATATATATATCATCGTCATCATTTAGCGTCCGCTTTCCATGCTAGCATGGGTTGGACGGTTCAACTGGGGTCTGTGAAGCCAAAAGGTTGCATCAGGCCCAGTCTGATCTGGCAGTGTTCCTACGGCTGGATGCCCTTCCTAACGCCAACCACTCCGTGAGTGTAGTGGGTGCTTTTTATGTGCCACCCGCACAGGTGCCAGACAGAGCTGGCAAACGGTCACAGAGGGATGGTGCTTTTTACGTATATATATATATATATATATATATATATATGCACATGCATACACATACATCATCATCATTGTTTAACATCCGCTTTCCATGCAGGCATGGGTTGGACAATTTGACTGGGGACTGGCGAACCAGATGGCTGCGCCAGGCTCCAATCTGATCTGGCAGAGTTTCTACAGCTGGATGCCCTTCTTAACGCCAACCACTCCGAGAGTGTAGTGGATACTTTTACGTGCCACCAGCACAAGGGCCTGTTAGACAGTACTGGCAATGGCCACACTCAACTGGTGTTTTTTATGTGCCACCTGCACACAAGCCAGTCCATTACAACAATCTTATTCAGGCTAATGCTGAGTCCAAATATCTTGCAGGCTGCAGAAATATGATCCATGAGGATATGCATCGGTTCCGTTCTATGAGCAACTAAGTTGCAATCATCCACACACGGGAGTCATGAAAAAGAGAGTGAAAAAACTTTCAAAGTGGCAGTAAATTGGTATAAATTAAAAAGAAAACTAGAAGATTGGTTCCTCACATCTATCCCAGAAGAGCACTCACAGCACAAGCATGAGTTAGAGCAGCAGCAAAATCTCTCTACAGGAATGGGTCCAACGATGCCATCACCAACACTGACCCATGTCAATTATGAATAGAAAATGACCTAAACAACCAAGTTTGCCAAGTATTTTTCAGAGAAACCCTATTCACAATCAAAAAAAAAATCTGGACAAGATCCATATTTTGCTTATAACACATCTCTTGCATCTGTCTTGCTGTGAAAATCATATCTCTTGTTCCTCTATCAAAATGGAAGCCACACTGAGATTCAGATGCAATATCATTTACAAGGTGCTATTCAGAAGGCTAAGAAGAATACTTGCCAGAAGTTGACTAGAACAATACCTCTACAGTTGCCACATTTTATTCTGACTCTCTTTCCTTTATAGAGAGGAAAAATAATTGCATCCTTCCAGTCCTTGGGGACAGCATTACTCCTCCATACTACACTAAGCTCATGAAGCTCCTGTGTAATATGACCAATGCCAAAGTCCAAGATCTCAGGGCAAATTCCATCTTTACCAGGTGCTTTACCAAGATACATCTTCCTTATTGCTGTTACCACCTTGTCTATTGCAGGTGCAGAGTTCAAGGAGGTGATGAGATGTCTTTGCAGTGACAATTACAGCATCATCGACAACTGTCTCATGATTTAGAAGTTCAGAAAAGTGTTCAATACAGTGACTTGTGATTTCTGTTATTTAGTAAGAAGGATAGAGGACATTTGTCCTAAGCTGTTTTGACTATTTCTCCTAATTATGGTAGCTACAGTATAAAATAGTGGAACTCAAGGCAATCTTGAGTTCCACTATTTTAAAGCCTAACAAAGAAGACAGGCTCAATACAACAGATTAGCTCCTGGGAAAGACTCAAGAGGTTAAGACTTTACTCCCTGAAATGAAGACAGAGAAGATATGCTGTAATATACATCTGGAAGATCTTGGAATGACTTATTCCAAACTTTAGCATAGAAAATTATACTAACATCAGAACAGTACCATTCCATAGTGTCAAAGATCCCATCCTTGCTATGAAAATAGAGGACCAAATATTGAAATAGTTTGAGATTCAAGAGCTCTCAGCTCTTCAATATCTTCCCAAAGGACCTGAGAGCCCTACATAAGATGAATTTAGATATCTTCAAAACAAAACTAGATCTCCTGCTGTCAAGATTCCCAGATAAACCAACTTCACAGCAGGGAGCACAAATGAGGACAGCAGCATTAAATGTTCTCATTCACCAACTGCCAACTATGAAAGGATTAATGAAGCTGTAGTAACACATACCGGAGGTGCTCCAGTATGGCCACGGCTCTAAAACTGAAACTAGTAAAAAGAGTATACCCATATACACAAACACACACACACACACATATAGGTATCTGTATACATATAGACATATACATATAGCAGCTGTTGACTTGTAAAGGAGTATGACCATCACTACTGACAAGTTATCTTTTCCTCAATGTTAAAGATAATGGGATGTCAGCAATGTCTATGCCAAAATTTGAAGTAATAACAACTTGCACAACACCTCTAGGACTCTCACCTACAAAGTCATGTTGTCCAGAAACAAAATCTCAGGCTTTGCAATGAGGTAGGTGTTATTTCAGAATTTTCCTCCCATAGAGAGGGATGTCTAAACAAAGACTAGAGGTCACTCATTCCCAGATGATGGAGAGCCATAGACCCTACTGAATTTGTCAATCCTTTGACACATTTTCTTTTCATTTTGCAAAATATCCAACCAAAACCACCTTACTTAACAGTGTATTTGTTGACCAATATGCCAATTATGGTATTATGGTTCTGAAGATTTGATTGAACAAAAAACTAAGAATAAATTTCTCAGTTTATCAATGCAGAAGACATGCATAGACTGGAGAGAAATGAAAGTATGCTCTGTTGGATGTGTGACATCAGTGCGCATATACAACAAAGTGCAAATATATTGAGAGAAAAGTTGGGCATAAGAGTAACCAAATGTAGCATGCAAGAGAGAAGACAACGTTGGTTTGGACATGTGATGTGTATGAATGAGGACAGCTGCATAAAAAAGAGCTAATCACTGAATGTGGATGGTACCCGTGGAAGAGGGAAACCTAGGAAGACATGGGATGAAGTGGTGAGAACCAATCTCAGCATGTTGGGCGTCACGGAGGAAATTACAATGGACTGAGATGCCTGGCAATATGAGGTTCTTGAGAAGACCTGTTCATGTCAGCAAAACCGAGTTCTAGAAGTGCTGTGTGTCCCATCCACACTTAATAGGAAAAGTTCTCACACACCCTACGACAACAAACATTTCTTCCTCACATTTCATCCTTCATACACTATACCTACCTCTCACTTCCCAATCCTGTCCTCAAGGCCATTTCTCTGTATCATTGCTATGTGGTAGAGCCCCTCCCACTCTATATATACCCAGGCTTTTGTCACTCACTTTTCAGTCCCCCTCTACACTATCTAATCACGCTTCTTTCACAATATCCTGCCACTTATATTATGACATTTGAACCTCAAGGGTATGGCCTGGCACTTGCCACCATTTATATCTCTCTCTTCCTTTACTCAACCATCCCATTTATATTCTGATCCCCATTCCTTGAGAGTATGCTTGGCACTTTGCCACCATCTCTATCCTGCTGTCTCCCACTCTCTCTCTCTCTCTCCTTTGCCTTCTCTTCCATCAAGCTGGTAACCATGAATCTCCTTTGTAGCGGCATATGTGTTTTTGTCTTCATTCTTGATCTCTCTCCCCCACCTTGTACCTCTTCTACAGTAAGACACCTGTCTCTGTCACACAATAACCTTTAATCATCTGACACAAGATCACCTCATCCAATGTCTCCTCCCTTCTCAAAAGAACTTTTTATCTCGCAAGTTACCTCGGTGACCCTGTCAGAGCAGGTGTCACTTAAAACATCTAGTCCACACTGAAAAGTGGTTGGCATTTGGAAGGGCATCCAGCTGTAAAAACCCTGCCAAAACTGACCTCGCCTGTACTTGTGCCACATAAAATGCACTAAGTCTATTCTGCTAAGTGGTTGGTGATAGGAAGGGTATCCAGCTGTAAAAGTCCAGCCAAAACAGTCACAGACGTCTGGTGCATGCTTCCGCCAGACCAGCTCCTATCAAACCATCCCACCCATGCCAGCATGGAAGATGGTCATTAGATGATGATGATATATGCATACATATAGATATGTGCACATGTATGTAGAAATATATACATACAGATATGTATACACACACACACACACATATATATATACTAGGTCTGATCAAGTATCTGGACAGGTGCTATAAAAACAAACCTACAATGCATACCAATTTGGCAATTAATCTCCTTCGGAAGCCACACACTTAATCCACCAGTTTCCATTGATGGAAGCATTCCTGAAACTTGTTTTCTGCGATAATCAGTAGCAGCCTCGTCGCATTCACTTTGATTTCTTGACGTTCTGAAATCTTCTTCCTTTCAAGCAGGATTTGATTTTTGGAAAGAGAAACCAGTCGCAAGGGGCAAGATCTGGGGAAATATGGTGGCTGCTGGACTTGAGGAATGCTGTGCCTAGCCAAACACTGCTGCACAAGCTGCACTGAATAGGCAGGTGCGTTGTCAGCTGAAAGCAGTTTTGGCAAAAACTTGGCATATACACGTTGCATACCTAAATCTTCAGTGATAATGGACTGAACCGAACCGTAATGAATCAACTCACAGATGGTGATTTGACAATTTCCCCTCACAGATGCATGCACATCTGCAATGTTTTTCTCAATTCATTTGGTTGTGGGTCTCCCAGAACATTCATGAATATCGACATCTTTTCAGCTGATACACTTTCTGCAATCTTGCGTAGGCTTGTGAGTAGGTACCACCAAGCTTTTGGCAAAATTTGATGCAGGTTCATGGTCAATGCGAGAATCATACGCTACACACATTCCTTCCAAGTACTACTGTTAACAGCAGAAGTGAGCTAGAATGTTAAAACTTAGTGCGCATGTACAGCAGAGTTCTAAGTGAATCTATGCCAAGCAGCTTCACTATGCGTGCTTGAGCTTCGTTACTATAGCAATAGTCCAGATACTTACTAATCAGACCACGTATATGTATAGAGTGTTTGAAGTGGTGTACAGATATTGTATACTGAGAAAAAGAAAGCAGTCAGAATTTTGGATAATTCTTTATTAGCACTTTCATTTGTTTTTCAAACTCATCAAGACAAAATCTTGAATTTGAAAAATGAACAAAAGCGCTAAGAATTATCCAAAATTTTGACTGCCTCTTGTTTGAAAAACATATATATATTGTTGAAGCCTTCGTATAACTCAAAGCCTTCAATGAAACAGAAGGGACATAGCATCACATAATGTGGAAGACAACTACAGGTTTCTACAGGACAACCTGCTGAGAGCCACTGACCAGATCTGTGGATGGTGCAAAGTCCCCTCTCGACCCAAGGTAACGTGGTGACAGGGCTATTAGACAAAAGAAACAGGCTTGGAAGGACTGGAAGAACAGAGGTAGTAGGGAATTGTATCAGACTACCAGAAGGGAAGCAGATAAGAAAATATTTGCCAATGTTCTGTGCAGTGAGGAACAAAGACTTGAAGTATTTTGTGTTGCAAGACAGTGTGTGAGAGAGAATCGTGATGCCATAGGAGAGAAATGTGTCCATATGGATGATGGTTCACTTGCACTAAACGAGACTGCAGAGAGAGAGGTTTGGAAGATGCCATTATGAAAGGTTGCTCAATAAAAAGAATGAATGGGAGAAAGAGAGTCTGCTAAATGTCAACCCCACAGAGGAATCAGCTATCTGAATTGACAGTACCTTGGTAGATAAAGCAATCAAGAGTATGAAGGCAGGGAAAGCCCCTGGCCCATCAGGAATCACTGCAGAGATGCTCAAAATATCTGGCAGTGTTGGCTGTAGCCTAGTCACCCGTATAGTTAACCAGGTGATACACGAAGGAGTCATACCCAATGACTGGTGTAGCAGCATAATTGTCAACTGCTACAAAGGTAAAGGTGACCCCCTAGATACAAATAATTATAGAGGTATCAAACTGTTGGATCAGGTAATGAAGGTCACGGAGAGGGTCATAGCCAAACTAATTAGAGGGAGAGTCAATTTAGATGAGATGCAGTTTGGGTTCGTGCCAGGGAAAAGCACCACTGATGCTATATTTCTGGTTAAGACAGCTGCAGGAGAAATACCTAGCCAAAGATAAACATCTGTACCTCGCTTTCATTGACATGGAGAAAGCCTTTGACAGGGTCCCCGATCCCTTATCTGGTGGTCAATGAGGAAACTAGGGATAGATGAATGGTTAGTGAGAACTGTGTAAGCCATGTACAGGGACAGCATCAGTAAGGTGAGGGTTGGCAACGAGTACAGTGAAGAATTCCAGGTAGAGGAACACCAAGGTTCAGTCCTCAGCCCCCTCCTATTTATCATAGTTCTTCAGGCAATAACAGAGGAATTCAAAACAGGATGCCCCTGGGAGCTCGTCTATGCTGATGACATTGCTCTAATTGCGGAGTCACTATCAGAACTAGAGGAGAAGTTTCAGGTGTGGAAGCAAGGATTAGAATTGAAGGGCCTTAGAGTCAACCTAGCTAAAACCAAAGTCCTAATAAGTAGGAAGGCAGGCAAACCACAAATCTCTTCAGGTAGATGGCCCTGCTCGATCTGTAGAAGAGGTGTAGGTAGAAACTCTATAAGATGTACCCAGTGTAAGCTATGGACACATAAGAGGTGCAGCAATATCAAAGGAAGGCTAACTGGGAAGATAGCTTTTGTATGTGGCAGATGCTCGGGTGCAATAAACACTGACAATGCGCAGAGAACAACTTCCGCCACATTCCAGGGAGAAAAACTAGAAGTAGTTGATAGC